>NW_027513264.1:0-235946 GCF_048772815.1 Callospermophilus lateralis | reverse complement strand
TTCCATATATTGAACCCTCCTTGCATCCCAGGGATGAATCCTAGTTGATCATGGTGCACAATTTTTTTGATGTGCCTTTGTATCCAAACCACCAGAATTTTAATGAAAATTTTTGCATCTAGGTTCATCAGAGATATTGGTCTGTAGTTTTCTTTCATTGAGGTGTCTTTGTCTGGTTTCAGAATCAGGGTGATGTTGGCCTCATAGAATGAACTTGGCAGAGCTCCCTGTTTTTCTATTTCCTGAATAACTTGAAAAGTATTGGTATTAAATCTTCTTTAAAGGTTTTGTAAAACTCCGCTGTATACCCATCCGGTCCTGGGCTTTTCTTGGTTGGTAGTCGTTTGATTGCTTCTTCTATTTCATCGATTGATATTGGTCTGTTTAAATTGTGTGTATCCTCCTGACTCCGTCTAGGCAAATCATATGACTTAACAGATGTATCGATGTCTTCACTATTTTCTATTTTATTGGAATATAGGTTTTCAAAATAATTTCTAATTGTCTTTCGTATTTATGTAGCTTCTGTTGTGATATTGCCTTTTTCATCCCGTATGTTAGTAATTTGAGTTCTCTCTCTTCTTCTCCTCGTTAGCATGGCTAAGGGTCTGTCCATCTTATTTATTTTTTCGAAGAACCACCTTTTAGTTTTGTTAATTTTTTAATAGTTTCTTTTGTTTCAATTTCGTGATTTACGCTCTGATTTTAATTATTTCTTGCCTTCTGCTACATTTGCTGTTGTTTTGCTCTTCCTTTTCTAGGGCTTTGAGATGAAGTGAGAGCTCATTTATTTGTTGTTTTTGTTTTTTTTTCTTTTTTTGAGGAATGACCTCCAGGCGATGAATTTGCCTCTTGAATCTTGTTTCATTGTGTCCCATTGAATCTGATATGTTGTGTCTGTATTTTCATTTATCTCTAAGAATTTTTTGATTTCCTCTTTTATGTCTTCTGTAACCCATTGATCATTCAGTAATATATTGTTCATTTTCCATGTGATGTAGGATTTTTCCTTCCTTCTTTTACCATTGGTTTCCAGTTTCATTCCATTGTGATCAGAAAAAAATTCATGGTATTATCTCCACCCCTTTATATTTACTGAGTGTTGCCCTACGGCATAATATATGGTCTATTTTTGAGAAGGATCCATGTGCTGGTGAGAAAAAAGTATATCCACTTGATGATGTTTGATATATTCTATATATGTCAGTTAAGTCTAGGGTATTGATTGTGATATTGAATTCTATACTTTTTTTATTCAACTTTTGTTTGGAGGATCTGTCCAATGGTGAGAGAGGTGAGTTGAAGTCTCCCATAATTATTGTGTTGTGGTCTATTTGATTCTTGAAATTGAGGAGAATTTGTTTTATAAATGTCGCAGCACCATTATTTTCTGCGTAAATATTGATAATTGTTATGTCTTGTTGGTGAATGGTTTCTTTTAACAGTATATAATGTCCTTCCTTATCCCTTTTGATTAAATTAGTCTTGAAGTCGATTTTATTTTGTATGAGGATTGCCACCCCTGCTTGCTTACAAGGACCGTGTGCATGGTATAAATTTTCCCAACCTTTCACCTTCAGCCTGTGTATGTCTTTTCCATTCAGATGTGTCTCCTGGAAGCAACATATTGTTGGATTTGTTTTTTTTAATCCACGTTACAAGCCTATGTCACTTTATTGGAGAGTTTAAGCCATTAACGATTAGAGTTACTATTGATATATGGTTTGTATTGCCACCCGTCTTTGATTATTTATCTTTTTTTTTAAATTTAGTTTGTTTATCCATGATTAGCTTTTCCCCCTCCCTCTGTCATTACTGAGGAAATTCCCACTGATGGTTTTCGTTGTTGATATTCATTTTTTCCTTGTGTAGTGTTTTCCTTAAGATGCTTTGCAATGCTGGTTTTCTGGCTGCAAATTCGTTTAGCTTTTGTTTATCACAAAATATTTTTATTTAGTTGTCTTACCTGAAACTTAATTTTTCTGAATACAGATTTCTTGGTTGTCATCCATTGTTTTTAAGTGTTTGAAATACGTTGTTCCAGGATCTTCTCACTTTCAGCGTCTGTGATGAAAAATCTGTTGTTAACATTTTTGGTTTACCCCTGATTGTAATCTGCCTCCTTTCTCTTGTAGCTTTAAATATTTTCTCTTTGTTTTGTATATTGGATATCTTCATAACAATGTTTCTTGGCATTGGTCTACTGTGATTTTTTTGTGCTCGGTGTCTTGTAAGCATCTACAATTTTTTTTATCCGTTTCCATTATTATTTCTGGAAAGTTTTCTGGAATAATTTCATTCAGCAGGTTACTCATTCCCTTGGTTTGAACCTCTGTACCTTACTCTATCCAGATGACTCATAAGTTTGTTTTTTTTTATGATATCCCATATCTCTTGGATGTTTTCCTCATGACTTTTTACCAACATTTCTTTGGTGGCTAGACTTTTTTCAAGATGATATATTTTGTCTTCATTATCTGACATTCTGTCTTCTACTCGCTCCACTCTGTTAGTGATACTCTCAGTTGAGTTTTTAATTTGGTTTATCATTTCCTTCATTTCTAGAATTATTGTTTGATTTTTTTATAATCTCTATCTCCTAATAAAGATGCTTAATTTCTTTTTATATCTGTTTATGTAATTCATTTTCAATGTGTTCTTTCACTGTTTGGTTTTGATGTCTCGTATCCTCTTTAAGGTTCCATTCCATCTGTCTAAGGTATTCCTTGAGTTCTTTATATGACCATTTTTCTGATGATTCCTTCTGAATATTTAGGCTGTCCATTGTTGTTTGTACTCCTTTTCTTCCTTGTTTTTTTATGCTGCTCATGTTACTTCTTGTTTTGTTTGACTGCTGAGTTACTGCTTACTCTTATAAATTTATTTGATGCTTCGGAGGAAAGATATTAGAAGGGAAGGGAAGAAGTCACTAAAGAGAATGAGAGTAGGCAGGTAGAATTCAAGGAAGGGGGAATAAGAAAATTGAAAAGAAATGAAAAGACAAAAGAAAAATAGAAAATAAATAAAGAAAAAAATTTAAATAATAATTATAATTAAAAGATGAAAATTAAAATTTAAAATAATATTAATAATAATAATGATAAAATAAAAAAAATAAAAACATTAAAAAAAGTTAAAGAACAACAACAACAAAAATGAAAATGAAAGAAATAGAAAAAATATAAATTAAAAAAATAATAATAATAAATGCAGTCATAGAGTTCAATTAACTTCTCTTTCAGTAGGTGGAGCTGTGTGCACTGGGCCAAGCTTCTCCTCTGAATAAGTGGGAACCAATCACTGTGCAGCAGCTCTTCCTCCCAGACTTGGCGGATCTCCAATCCTGAGTGCCTAGGGCCTTCTCTTGTGCTTCCTCAAGCCATGCCTTGCTCACCTGTGACGCTCACCACAATAGTGGTTACAAGCCAGAACTCTACTCCTGGCAGCCCTGTTTTCATGAATGCCTGGGCACACTCTCCCTGTTTGCCTCCCTCAGACCATAGTTTTGTAGAGCTTGGGGCTGAGGACCCCCAGCGAATTTTCTTGCCCTCTAGGAGCCATGCCCCCGGTACGTGGTGTAAGAGACCTCAATTGTCAGCACTTGTGGGATCAGAAGCCGGGAATTCCACGCGCTAGTCCCGAGCCAATCCTGATTCCCTAGGTCTGGCTATCGCGCTCACGGGAGAGCTGGGAGAGGCCCTTAAGGCTGAGCTGGGAGGGGCCCTTAAGGTTTCCCCGCTGTGTTGAGAGAGATGGCTAGGGGATTACACACCAGTCACGCTGGTTTTAATGAAGTTATCTCCTCTGCCCGTGAAGTCATTTCTATGCTATGGTGGTATCCCATGCAAATGGTGACCGTTTGTTCCCTTTGCAAGGTAACCAACGCAACGGGTGGGTCCTGACTGTCTCTCCCAAGCGCCGTTTCAATCCTGTGGCCACTGCTTTTGAAGGCTTGGTTGGCTTTTACCTCTGAAAGTTCAGAAGGGCCGAACAGTTATTTCAGTGGGATCTTAGTGCTGAGTCATGAGAACCAGGCAAACCGGAGGTTGAATGCAGCCCATCCAGGCTCAGTGTGTGTTCTGAGGGGCCCAGAATGTTCGCCCCAGATCCACATCAGGTCAACATTGCCTACTGATTTTGAGCAAACAGCATTTAGACAGTTTACGACTCCCTATGCCCGCTCAGCTGAAGAGGTCAGAGACTTGATTTTTCCATGCCTGCCTTCATGATGGATCTCCTGTATTGCTAATTTTTATATCTGTGCATGGGAGTGTGTATGTATGAGAGTGTATATATATATATATATATATATATATATATATATATATATACACTCTCCAGATTTTTTAAAATATGAAATATATGTGTCTTATTATACACTCCCTAAATTCATTCATATTCATATATGTGTATTTATAATCAACTTTCCACAAGATTATTCTCAGAAATAATCATCCACCTGAAATACATATTTGTTTTCTAGTACTGAAAACTAAATTCAGTGAAAGGTGCAAACAAAACCTAATATTTCTACAGTTACTGAGCTAGTTTAACATCAATGCAAGTATATTCTTAGGGGACATGATGTGTATTTTGACTTTCATTTTTATTCAACACTGGTACATTACTACTCCTTCAGTTAATGCACATCATAGGATATATATTTCGTTCACAAGTTAGAAACTTTATAGGCATTTGTTTCACGATCAATCACTTCCTGATTCAGAACACATGATTCTTCTATGTTTCTTGACTGGTCTTTTCATGAGACTTCTTTCCAAACACATTATTTTCGTTTAACATCATCACTTATAAAGCACAACTCAAACACCCTTCATGATAAAACATAATCCTAATATTACCATTAGATATATAACTGGTTGGAATGAATGATTATATATCAATATAAGATTTCTTATATATTTTCAGATTTCAATTCAATCCATTATTTAAAGTGGAACCAGTTACATTATTTATTCATATTATCGTCTATTCATGCATTATCTCTATATTCATAGACACAGGGTACACCTCTTTGTACCCCTAATACTAATGTATATGTCTTCAAAATATTGCTCCCAGACATAGTGAAAGAAATACTCATGTTACCTGATCTACATATACATTTTACCACAGTAATATTCTGAACAAAAAAAATGTAAAGGTCACACTTATGATTGTACCAAAGCCTAAAAGGAAAGTGAACATGGATAACATCCGTGTCCAGGTTGCCTAATGCTCTCAAATGTAAATCCCATTGGTGACAACATATTTGTTTTTACATATGATTATATATTCAAACTCAACCCTGTTGAAAATGTCTAATCCTATCACTCATTTATACTTTGCCTGATTTCGTTATGTCGCTATTGATACTTGCTTTTCTACATAATTTCCCCAGTTCATTATTGTGAATGACTCTTCACATGTACTGACATTTACATTCACTCTCTAAACGAAACCCTATTGCTAAATAAGCTTTTTATTCCAAATCATATTCTCACTCTTCTTCCTAAACCTACCGACTATCTTTCTAATCCTACCGACTATCACTTTTTGACTGGATGTTCTCTTCTACATTCAATCATCCAAGGTACACGGTCCTATGCCATTGTATATTGATTTAACTGAGACAAGTGTACAGAACGTAATTCAACACTATGTATCCCAATCAAGGGCCCAATGCCCTTCTGGGCTTCAAATCTTTCTTAGATTTCTGTTTTCATACATATATTTCACTTATATATTCTTATAAATATCGCAGGTACCCAATCCCTTTATTCATCCTGCAGAATGATTCCTAACCCAAATCGAACATATAATTAACCCTAACCATACACTAACTTTACCTAAGAGCAGGGACAGAGTTGGTATTAAAATACAGGAATGTAGGGTATCTTCACCTGCTGAGAACCTCAAATGTTCATTTAGAAATGATCCCTGGTGAAGATGAAGACAGCTATGAAAGACCTCAGAAAGCAAAAGTCATCTTCCATGGCAATCATCCTGGTCGGGTTGAAGGGTTGTGTCTGAATCATTCTCTCTCTTCTTAATGTATACAAGATGGACCAAACCAGTTCTGTGTGGAGAGCTGTTCCGGGGTGCTTATGATTGATATGACATTCTAACTTGTGAAAGTGTTACAGGAAAACTGGGGCAGCCTCCACCTCATGGGACTTTTGGAAGCAACTGTTAGGGCAAAGTGGTTGTCAAGGCAGTGACATAATTCAGATCCTGAAGAAAGTGACCTCACCTCACTTCCTTGGTGATAAAACTCTCTGAACTTGGGATCCAGGAAGCCAGGCACTCAGAGACAGTCCCTGTCCCAGTCCCAGTGGTCTCACATGTTTGGATTTACCAAGGACAGAGTCAGTCTTTCTTGGAACCAACAGATGTGAGGATGACGAAATGCCAGGAAACCTTTGAAGAGGGGCTTTTCCTGAGAAAGCAGGTAGTGTCTCACCACTGGCTCTTGACAACTTCACAGAGTTGGCCATGCAGACCAGAACTGAGACAGGAGAGGTCATTTTGGGGAAACATAGTATGGCCCACCAGTCAGAGGACACTCCGGAGAGTCACAGACCTACTTGGGGGAAGGAGGTGCCTTTTTGGGTGTGGGTGTGATTTTGTGGTTTTGGCTCATGTTCTCAGAATAGGTAGGAAAGGCGGTTTGGTTTAGAGTGGACTATTTTTAGTAAGTCCTTTGACAATGCGAGTGTCTGTGTATCCCACTGTGTTCATTATTGTAGACATTAGAAGAGAGAATGGATCAATGGATGTTTCCTGTCTACTAGAAAGCTTGCCAGCATTCATTGTGCCCAATATATGAGTGGACTCAGGCTTGCCTTATAGATGGGCAACACCTACTAGCTTCATAATTTCCTGTTTTCTCCTTCAATTCTGGCAACACTCCAGAATAGTATCATGGTTTTGTGTCCAAGATATGTACCACCTCCAATATCTGTGACATGGCCATGTACTAGATAGTTGAAGGGAATGGCTAGCATCTCAGAAATCTCAGATATCAGTTGACCAGGAAAGTCTCAGTGGAGAAACCCTGCTTTGGTCCTTTTGCTTACCTATTGTTCTGTTGCCCTGAATGTCAGGAAGATCTTTGCCTCAAGCCACCACTTTGTGAAGCTTGAAGAAAACAGTTTTCAAATGCAAATAAATGGGCATCACCTGTGGATCCATGCTTAATTGCTTTGAAAAGGGATATGTCTGAATCAGTCTCTTGGCCCTGTGTGAGGCTGTGGCTTAGATTCTCAGCACCTGATGGATCTAAAGATAGATCCCATGCATGCATCCAAAACCAAAATGGCAAAAAGATCAGATATTGTTGATTAACTCTCTTGCCTTCCTCTGGTAGGTTCCTGAAATCCATCAAGTGAGAACAGGGATCCTTTGGGTCAAATAAGTTCAAAACCCAGCAGAGGCTAGCCCATAGATGCTTGTTTTTTCTCATGACTCCAATTCACTTAAAGAATCTAAACCTCAAAGTCAGTAGTCCTCAAGTTGGAGAAGCCAAACAGTATTAAAGGAAGGCCTATTTGATCACTCCTGGTTTACAGGAAGGGTGTCCACGCCACCCTGACTTTAGGCAAATGAGGGGCAGGAAGATTATTTTGGACACTGACGTGGGCTGCTCCCCTCATGGAAACCTCCAGCCACAGGTTATGATGAGTGTCTATATGGAAGAAGATTTGGGCCATGTGGGAGTGTTTTGGTTTTAATTGTGGACATTTGAATGGTGGTTGGAAGAGATGACTGGGTCCACCTGGGCTTGCACTCTGGTGTGATTCCCCTTAGAGACTGAGTTCTGGTACTGATCTCAGAGATGTATTGCCATGAATTGTGTTGGGATTTTAGATGGCCATGCATGAGAGTTGCCCTTGGAAAGTGACATCTAAGCCCAAGTTGACTTTCCAAAGATCACAGGAAATCTCATCCAGGATATCACATGATTTTATTCTTAAAGACTTGGCAGCCATTTTTGAGAGTCAAAACACACATGGACCTCACATTGTAGACCTAAATGGGCCTGGCTTAATCTGACATTTTGGCCACTCTTTGGGAAGCCTTGCCTGTGAGAATTCTCCAGAGTTTTCATTGAAATGAGCTTAGTCACCATTTAATGGTTCCTGAATAAATTGAAACCCACAGTGCCTCCAACTTCTTTCTTGAAAATTGGCTAGATAAATACCATAAAAATTTTTGAAATTCCCATGACCGGGTGGCAGGAGAACGTTTGGATGTCCTGTTGCTGATCATGAGTATGTAAGACAGTGCCCTGATTGACTTGGTTTTATGAAAATGGTGTAGAACAGAGATGCCAGTAAGTTGGATCCTGCTGAGTAGTTGTCCTAGAGCACTGGTTGGCAGGTGGGTGATAAAACATCTGTGGTGGGCCATGTGGATCTGCCATTGGCTTGCAAATTGATTGTGACTGACATTTTGCAGCCAGTAGACTCTTATATGTAAAAGCATATTGTTATATGGAGAGGTTTCAGGGCAATGTTCAAAATCAGGTTGCTATGGTCAATGGGGCAAGCAATGTGGGATAGAAGCCTGGTTGGTGCATTCTCCTGTAGAACCCGACCCACCACAATTGACAGAACTCACTTCAGCACTGTGTCCCTGTTGAACTCTTTGTAATTCATGAAGCAAATTCCAAACTCCCAGTGCAGCAGCTAGAAACACCATGAATAGTGGAGGATGACCAAATGGATTTACAGTGCACACGGGGAGACACTTAGACCCCAGTGGCCACAAGTTACATAGAAATAGAAAATTCAGCACTGCTGCCTCATGTTCATTGGAAAATAAGAAACAATGTCATCCATGTCACATAGATGAAGACCCAGCTTTGATGGTGTCACTCCAAATGAAGCTAATGCTCCTGACAACAGCATATATTTCATTGCCAAACCTTAGAGGCAGTTTCTCCAGATGTCAGGCTGGCAGAACTTCATGTTTGTGGAGTGTTTACCCTGTCCCTTACTTTTGGAACCTCTTCTACCACCTCCAAATTTGTGAACTCCTGAGCATTTTCCATTCCACATATGTATTCACAGATTTTCTAACTCCTCTCCTCTAATTGTGTCTTATGTGGGGCGAAGGTAATGTCAAGGCATTGTGCTGAATGAGGGTGGGAAGATTTTTGTGTAGCACATATTTGCATACACATTGGATACATTTTCAAATTTTCCATTCGAAATACTGAATCCCTGACACTAACACATACCCTAATAGACTTGACTTTTAATGCTAATATTATGGAGAAAAATAACCCAAACAGAATAGAAATACAAGAGGTTCACAGGAGGCATGGTGTATAGTTGGACTTGCCTTTCGTATGATAAATGGTAGGTGTTATAAATCTAGCAAATTTTAATTGAAATAGTTCTCCATGTGTTTTAAAAGTTAACAAATATGTGAATAACTGTCTCCCTTTCTCTGTAGCCTAGTCATCACATGTATTTTTATATGCACATATCGAATTCTACCTGGTATCACTCGTACATTTTGTGAGGTTGCCTGGCTTGGCAGATACAAATTGTGAGAAGAGATCACTCCTACTTAATGCTGTTGGAACTGAAAATTCAACATATGGGTGAGCTTCTTAGTTGAATGACATAAATCCATGTTCATTAAAATGAATATTTTTGGATCTGTGGATGATATATATTTCATGGTGAATTTCGATTGGCATACATAATGCTACTTTTTAATGTCTCTGTGTGTATGTATATATATATATATATATATATATATATATATATATATATATATATATATATATATTCACTCTGCAGATTTTTCAAAATATGAAGTATACTTTTCTTATTATCACTCCCTAAATTCATTCATATTCATGTATGTGGATTTATAATCAACTTTTCAAAAGATTATTCTCAGAAATATTCATCCACTTGAAATACTTATTTGTTTCCTAGTACTGAAAACTAACTTCAGGGGATCATATGATGGCTGCGAAGGGAGTGCATCACCCCCATGTACTGCGTCACTGTGAGGGAGAATGACGAGTTAGAATGGCTAAAACCTATCTTGTTAGGAATTTCCAGCAAAATTGTGGTTCTCCAAAACCAAGTGTACATATTTCCATCTCAGGAGGATCAGCTACGGGGGCTCAAACGCGAGTGATTTGTCCTCACAGAAGGTCATGCGACTTATTCAGGAAATCGCTCCGTGGCTAGAGTCTGTGGCGCGTGCTGGGAAACGACGAGATAGCAAGGCAAATATACAGCGGTGCAGGTACTGTGGGCTCCTGCCAGGTATGCAATCACTGTGCTCAGTGCTGAATTCTGGGTTTGAGACGGGAAAGCATGCAGTCCAACTCGTTTCTCCACACCCGTCAGACCACAGAGGAACCCAGTGGCCACCATCATGGAGAGGTGACTTCATCATCCCTGTTTTCGACTGATTGCAGCTTATTCAGCTATAGAACAGGTAATTTCAGGATGCCATTCACCTTTGTGTTGCAGACAAATTACTCAGGCTCAGTGCTAAAGAACCCGCAGAAACTGCGTCTTGGAGCCTGCTTCTATTAGAACATACAGCGAGTCCAGAGCGGCCGAATTCTGCCTCCAGGAACTGATCTGGCCCAGGGCTAAAGAACCGGCGGAAACTGCTTCTCGGTCCGGGTCTTGCTGAATATCAGTAAATATCAACCGAGCCTTCATAGGCAGTGGCAACAGGATTGAGACGGGGCTTGTGAATGCCGGTCAGGACTCACCGATTGCTTTAGTCACCCAGCAAAGGGAACGAAATGCTGCCTTTTGCATGGGATACCAACATGGCAGAGATCTGATGTCATCAGAAAGCAGCAGAGTAGATAACCTCATTGATACCAGCGGTGACAGAAACAGTTGGTCTCCTGGTAAAGAAAGTGAGTCACAAACACCCGGGTCTCTCTCACTTTGTCATCAAGCCAGAGGGGCAGAGCAGAGCCGCCGCCCACGCCCGGAACAGGCCCAGCGACACACCTGCATGGTAGTCACGTCACCCCAATTGGAATAGAGGCAGAGCAGAGCCGCCGCCCTTGCCCAGAACAGGCCCAGCGACCCGCAGGCGTGGTAGTCACATCAACCGAATTGGAGTAGTTGCAGAGCAGAGCCTTCTCCCGCACCTAGTACAATCCCAGTGGCCCACCGGCATGGTAGTCAGGTCACCCCAATATTAGTAGGGGAAGAGCAGAGCCTTCGCCCGCACCCAGAACAGGCCCAGCAACCTGCCGGCATGGTAGTCACGACCCCCCAATTGGAGTAGGGGCAGAGCAGAGCCATCACCCGTGCCCGCAAGGTAGGCACACCTGCACCTGACTGGCAGAAGAGGCCCATCGCCCTGCCAGCACGGCAGACACTTCACCCCATTTGGAATAGGAGCAGAGCAGATCCATTGCCCGTGCCCGCAAGGCAGGCAGACCTGCGACAAACTGGCGGAACAGGCCCAGCAACACACCTGCATGGTAGTCACGTCACCCCAATTGGAATAGGGGCAGAGCAGAGCCGCCGCCAGCACCTACAAGGTAGGCAGACCTGCAACCGATCGGCAGAACACCCCAGGGGTCCACGGGTAATAGCTGCAGCAGATGGAATGTCAGATAAAGAACTCAGGATATACATGCTTCAGATGATCTGGAGTCTCAAGGAAGACATTAGACAGCAAAATCAGACAATGAAAGATCACTTCGACAATGAATTACATAAACAAATCCAAGAAGCAAAAGATCAGCTATACAGAGAGATAGAAGTTGTAAAAAATAACAAACAGAAATCCTAGAAATGCAGAAAGCAATAAACCAACTAAAAAACTCAATTGAGAAGACTACCAGCAGAGTACAACACTTAGAAGATAGAACATCAGACAATGAAGACAAAGTATTCCAACTTGAAAAGAACATAGACAGCTCAGCAAGACTGTTAAGAAACCATGAACAGAATATCCAAGAAATACGGGATAACATAAAGAGACCAAACATAAGAGTCATTGGAATACAGGAAGGTATAGAGGTTAAAACCAAAGCAATGAGGAATGTATTCAATGAAATAATACGAGAAAACTTCCCAGACTTGAAGAATCAGACTGACTCCCAAGTCCTAGAAGCCTACAGGACGCCAAATGTGCAAAATCATAAGAGATCCACACCTAGACACATTATAATGAAGATGCCCAACGTACACAATAAGGAGAGAATTTTAAATGCTACAAGAGAAAAAAAGCAGATTACATTTAGGGGTAAAACAATCAGGATAACAGCTGATCTTTCAACACAGACTCTGAAAGCTAGAAAATCCTTGAATAACGGTTTTCAAACACTGAAAGAAAATGGATTCCAACCAAGAATTGTGTATCCAGTGAAATTAAGCTTCAGGATGGAAGATAAAATTATAACCTTCCATGATAAAAAAAAGTTAAAATAATTTGTAGCTAGAAAACCATCTCTTCAAAACATCCTCGGAAAATATTACAGGAAGAAGAAAGGGAAATAACAATAAAAACCAACAGTGGGATGTAGTACAGTAAAAGTGGGAAATAATCAAAGAAGAAAACAATCCATGTTTAGTAACATAAATAAACAAATAGGGCTAGAAGAACAACCATTATCTCAATAATAACTGTAAATGTTAATGCCTTAAACTCACCAATTAAGAGACAGAGGCTAGTAGAATGGATCACAAAACAAGACCCAATAATATGCTGCCTACAGGAGACGCATTTGATAGGAAAAGACATACATAGACTGAAGGGGAAAGGTTGGGAAAAATCATATCACTTATATGGATTTCGGAAACAAGTAGGAGTGTCCATACTCATATCAAATAAAATAGATTTCAAGCCAAAGTTAATCAAAAGGGATAAAGAGGGACACTATATACTGCTCAAGAGAACCATACAGCAACAAGACATAACCATTATAAATATATATATGCCCCAAAACAATGGTGCAGCTATGTCCATCAAACAAACTTTTCTCAAGATCAAGAGTCTAATAGACCACCATACAATAATCATGGGAGACTTCAACACACCTCTCTCACCACTGGACAGGTCTTCCAAACAAAAGTTGAAATAGAAAACTATAGAACTCAATAACACAATTAATAACCTAGACTTAATTGACATATATAGAATATACTCCACAACATCAAGCAGTTACATTTTTCCTCAGCAGCACATGGATCCTTCTCAAAAATAGATCATATATTATGTCACAGGGCAATTCTTAGACAATATAAAGCAGTAGAGATAATACCATGCATCTTATCTGATCATAATGGAATATAAACTAAAAATCAATGATAAAAGAAGGAAGGAAAAATCATGCATCACTTGTAGAATGAACAACAGGTTACTGAATGAACAATGGGTTATAGAAGACATAAAGGAGGAAATTAAAAAATTCTTAGAGATAAATGGAAACACAGGCACAACATATCAGAATCTATGGGACACATTGAAATCCGTTCTAAGAGGAAAATTCATTGCTTGGATTTCATTCCTTAAAAAAAGAAAAAAACAACAGCAAATAAATGATCTCATACTTCATCTCAGAATCCTAGAAAAAGAAGAGGAAAACAACAGCAAAATAAGTAGAAGGTAAGATTTAATTAAAATCAAAGCTGAAATTAATGAAATCGAAACAAAAGAAACAATTGAAAAAATTGAGGAAACTAAAAGTTGGTTCTTTGAAAAAATAAATAAAATCGACAGACCCTTAGCCATGCTAATGAAAGAAGAAGAGAGAAAACTCAAATTACTAGCATACGGGATGAAAAAGTCAATATCACATGTTAAGGTCTATAAACAAGTCAGCATGGCACCTGGTATTTTGCCAGAGAAATGTTAGGGTCTGTAAACAAGTCTGGATGGCGCCTCGCCAAATGCCATAGGGAGTGGTTTTTGAAGTAATAAAAGCAAGCCATTAAGTGTGGAGATTCCTTATTGGTTGACTGCTGTATCTATTTTATGCTAATTAGATAAGCTTTATAAAATGTATAAATATCGCTCGGATTCTACAATAAACGGCTTCCACTCCTGCTGTATCAATCTACACAAGTTATTTGTCACCCCCTGGCAATCACAGCAGATATTTCTGAAATACAGAAGATAATAAGAAATTAATTTGATTCGTTATACTCCAATATAATAGAAGATAGTGAAGGCATCGAAAAATTTCTTAAGTCATATGATCTGTCCAGATTGAGTCAGGAGGATATAGACAACCTAAACAGACCAATATCAATTGAGGAAATAGAAGAAACCATCCAAAGATTACCAACTAAGAAAAGACCAGGACAGTATGGGTATACAGCAGAGTTTTACAAACCCTTTAAATATGAACTAATACCAATACTTATCAAGCTATTTCAGGAAATTGAAAAAGAGGGAGATCTTCCAAATTCATTCTACCAGGCCAATATCACCCTAATTTCTACACCAGACATAAACACTTCAAACAAAGAAAACTACAGACCAATATCCCTAAAGAACCTAAATGCAAAAATCCCTAATTAAATTCTGGCGAATCAGATACAAAAACATATTAAAAAAATTGTGCACCATCATCAAGTAGGATTCATCCGTGGAATGCAAGGCTTGTTCAATATACGAAAATCAATAAATGTTATTCACCACATCAATAGACTTAAAAATAAGAACCATATGATCATCTCGATAGATGCACAAAAAGCATTCGACAAAGTACAGCATCCCATTATCTTCAAATCTCTAGAAAAACTAGGAATAACAGGAACATACCTCAATATTGTAAAAGCAATCTATGCTAAGCCTCAAGCTAGCATCATTCTGAATCTAGAAAAATTGAAGGCATTCCCTCTAAAATCTGGAACAAGAATGGGATGCCCTCTCTCACCACTTCTGTTCAATACAGTTCTCGAAACACTGGCCAGAGCAATTAGACAGACGGAAGAAATTAAAGGCATAAAAATAGGAAAAGAAGAACTTAAATTATTACTATTGCAGAAGACATGATTCTATACCTAGCAGACCCAAAAGGGTCTACAAAGAAACTAATAGAGCTAATAAATAAATTCAGCAAAGTGGCAGGATATAAAATCAACACACATAAATCAAAGGCATTCCTCTATATCAGCGACAAATCCTCTGAAATGGAAATGAGAACAACCACTCCATTCACAATATCCTAAAAAAAAAAAAAGATGGGAATCAACCTAACAAAAGAGGTGAAAGTCTTATACAATGAAAACTACAGAACCCTAAAGAGAGAAATATAAGAAAATCTTAGAAGATGTAAAAATATATCCTATTCATGGATAGGCAGAACTAACATCATCAAAATGGCGATATTACCAAAATTTCTCTATAGGTTTAATGCAATGCCAATCAAAATCCCAAAGGCATTTCTTGTAGAAATAAAGAAAGCAATCATGAAATACATATGGAAAAATAAAAGTCCCAGAATAGCAAAAACAATGCTAGGCAGGAAGTGTGAATCAGGCGGTAGAGCGATACCAGACTTCAAACTATACTACAGAGCAATAGTAACAACAATAGCATGGTACTGGTACCAATATAGGCCGGTGGACCAATGGTACAGAATAGAGGACACAGAAACCAATCCACAAAACTACAACTATCTTATATTTGATAAAGGGGCTAAAAGCATGCAATGGAGGAAGGATAGCATCTTCAACAAATGGTGTATGGAAAACTGGAAATGCATATGTAACAAATTGAAACTGAATCCCTTTCTCTTGCCATGCACAAAAGTTAACTCAAAATGGATCAATGAGCTTGATATCAAATCAGAGACACAGTATATGATAGAAGAAAAATTTGCTTACGATGTGCATACTTTGGGGTCGGGCTCCAAATTCCTCAATAGGACACCCATAGCACAAGAGTTAATAACTAGAATCAACAAATGGGACATAAACTAAAAAGTTTTTTCACAGCAAAAGAAGCAATAAGAGAGGTAAATAGGGAGCCTACATCCTGGGAAGAAATATTTACTCCTCACACTTCAGATAGAGCCCTAATATCCAGAGTATACAAAAAACTCAAAAAATTAGACAATAAGATAACAAATAACCCAATCATCAAATGGGCTGAGGACCTCAACAGACACTTATCAGATGAGGACTTACAATCAACAACAAGTACATGAAAAAATGCTCACCATCTCCAGCAGTCAGAGAAATGCAAATCAAAACCACCCTAAGATACCATCTCACTCCAGTAAGATTGGCAGACATTATGAAGTCAAACAACAACAAGTTCTGGCAAGGATGTGGGGAAAGAGGTACACTTGTACATTGCTGGTGGGACTGCAAATTGGTGCAGCCAATTTGGAAAGCAGTATGGAGATTTCTTGGAAAGCTGGGAATGGAACCACCATTTGACCCAGCTATTCCCCTACTCAGTCTATTCACTAAAGACCTAAAAAGAGCATGCTACAGGGACACTGCTACATCGATGTTCAAAGCAGAACAATTCACAACAGGAAGACTGTGAAACCAACTTAGATGCCCTTCAATGAAAGAATGGAGAAAATACTGTGGCATTTATACACAATGGAGTATTACTCTGCATTGAAAAATGAAAAAAATCATAGAATTTGGAGGGAAATGGATGGCATTAGAGCAGATTATGCTAAGTGAAGCTACCCAATCCTTAAAAAACAAATGCCAAATGTCATCTTTGATATACGGAGAGTAACTAAGAACAGAGGAGAGACAAAGAGCATGACAAGATGATTAACATTAAACCGGGATGAGAGGTGGAAAGGAAAGGGAGAGAGAAGGAAAATTGCATGGAATTGCAAGGAGACCCTCAGGGTTATATAAAATTACATACAAGAGAAAGTGAGGGGAAAGGGAAAAATAATACAAGGGGGACAAATTTATTACAGTAGAGGGGGTAGAGAGAGAAGAGGGGAGGGGCGGGGAGGGGAGGGGCGATAGTAGAGGATAGGAAAGGCAGCAGAATTCAATAGACACTAGTATGGCAATATGTGAATCAATAGATGTGTAAATGATGTGATTCTGTAATCTGTACATGGGGTAAAAATGGGAGTTCATAATGCACTTGAATCAAAGTGTGAAATATGATATAACAACTATGTAATGTTTTGAACAATTATAAATAAAAATGAAAAAAAATAAAACTAACTACGGTGAATAATGCATGAAATCCTAATATTTCTACAGTAACTGAACCAGTTTAACATCAATGCAAGTAGATTCCTATGGGACATGATGTGTACTTTGACCTTCATTTTTATTCAACACTGGTACATTACTATTTCATCAGTTTATGCACATCACAGGATATATATATTTCATCCACAATTTAGCAAAGTTATAGGCATTTGTTTCAATTTCAATCAATTCCTGCTTTGAACACATGGATTCCTCCATATTTCTTGACTGGTCTTTTCATGAGACTTCCTTCCAAACACATTATTTTCGATTTCCATAAACACTTTTGAAACAAAACTCACACACACTTCATGATAAACAATAACCCTAAGATTACCATTATATGTGTAACTGGTTGGAGTGAATGATTGTATGTCAATATATGATTTCCTATATATTTTAAGATATCAATTCTATTCATTATTTAAAGTGAAAAAAGTTATATTATTTATTCACACTAAGGTCTATTCATGCATTATCTCTATATTCGTAGACACAGGGTACACCACTTTGTACCCACAATACTAATTTATGTGTCCTCAAATATTGCTCCCAGAAATGGTGGAAGAAATACACATATCATATGATCTACATATATATTTGATCACAATAATTTTCTGGGCACAAAATGCAAAGGTCACACTTATGATTGTACCAAATCCTAAATGGAAAGTGAACATGGCTTACTAAAAACATCCATATCCAGGTTGCCTAATGCTTTCAAATGTCATTCCTATTGGTGACTACATATTTGTTTCTTCCTAAGATTATGTACTCAATCTCAACCCTGTTGAAAATGTCTAATCCTATCACTCACTATATAATTGCCTCATTTCATAATGTCTCTATTGATATTTTCCTTCCTACATATTTTCCCCAGTTAATCATTGTGACTGACTCTTCACATGTGCTGACATTTACATTCACTCTATAACCGAAACCCTATTGCTACAGAAATTTTTGTCCAAATTTTATACTCACTCTTTTTTATAAACCTACCGACTATCTTCCTAATCCCACGGACTATCTCAATTTGAGTGGATGTTCTCTTCTAAAATCAAACATCCAAGCTATAAGGTCCTATGCCATTGATTATCAATTTATCTGAGACATCTGTGTAGAACGTAATTAAAAGCTAAGTATCCCAATCAAGGGCCTAATGCCCTTCTGGGCTTCAAATCTTACCAACATTTCTGTTTTCATACTTATATTTCACCTCTATAATCTTATAAATATCGCAGGTTCCCAATACTATTAATCATCCTGCAGGATGATTCGTAATCCAAATCGAACATGTTAATAACCCTAACCATACACTCTTCCCTCAATCTAACTTTACAGAAGAGCAGCGAGAGAGTTCATCTTACAATACAGGAATGTAGGGGATCTGCCTCGTGCTGAGAACCTCAAAGGTCCATGCAGATTTGATCCCTGGAGAAGATTAGGCAGCTATGAAGGACCTGAGAGAGCAAAAGTCATCTTCCATCGCAAACAACCTTTCCAGAATGAAGGGTTTTGTCTGAATAAGCCTCTCTTCTTAATGTAGAGAAGATGGACCATACCAGGCATGTGTGGAGAGTTGTTCCTGGGTGCCTATGGTTGATATACCATTCTAACATATGAAAGTGTCACAGGAAGTAAGGGCTGCCTCCATTTCATAGGACTATTGGAAGCTACTGTTACCACAAAGTGGTTGCCAAGGCAGTGACCTCATTAAATTCCTGAAGGAAGTAATCTCACCTCACTTCCTTGGTGATGAAACTCTCTGAACTTGGGATCCGGGAAGCCAGGCACGCAGAGCCAGTCCCATTCCCAGTCCCAGTGGTCTCACTTGTTTGGATTTAACAAGGACAGAGTCAGTCTTTCTTGGTACCTACTGATGTGAGGATGGACAAATGTCAGGAAAGCTCTGAAGAGAGGCCTTTCCTGAGAAAGCAGGTAGTTGCTCACAGCTGGCTAGTGACAACTTCACAGATTGGGCCAATGAGACCATATCTGACACAGGACAGGCGATTTCATCGGAACATAGTATGGCCCACCTGTCAGAGGACACTCCTGATAGTCACAGACCTACTTGGGGGAAGGAGCTGCCTTTGTGTGTGTGGGTGTGGGTTTGAGGTTTTGTCTCATGTTCTGAGAATAGGTAGGAAAGGCGGTTTGTTTGTTTTGGAGTGAACTGTTTCTGGTAAGTCGTTTGACAAGGCCAGTGTCTCTTTGTCTGTGTATCCCACTGTGTCCGTGGTTTTAGACATTAGAAAAGAGAATGAATCATTGTATGTGTCCTGACTAGTAGAAAGCTTCCCAAGATTCATCTTGCCCAATTTATGAATGGACTGTGGCTTGACTTATGGGTGGGCAACTCCTACAATCTTGCTAAGGTCCTGTTTTCTTCCTGAATTCTGGCCAATTTCCAGAATAGTCTCATTGTTTTGTGTCCAAAATATGTACCACCTCCAAGCTCTGAGACTTGGCCATGTACTGGATTGCTGAAAGGAATGGGAGCATCTAAGAAAACTTAGATATGAGTGTGACCAGAAAATTCTAATGGAGAAACCCTGCTTTGGGCCTTTTGCTTACCAATTGTTCTGTTGCCCTGAATGTCAGAACGTCTTTGCCTCAGGCCACACCTTTGTAGAGTCAAAAGAAATAGTTTTCAAATAGAAATGAATGGGCATCACCTGTGGCTCTTTGCTTAATTGCTTTGGAAAGGGATGTGTCTGAATCAGCTTTTTGGCCCTGTGTGCGGCTGTGGCTTAGATTCTTAGCACCTGATGGATCTAAAGAAAGATCCCATGTGTGCATCCAAAACCAAAATGGACAAAAGAGCATTCATTTTGGATGAAGTCTCTCGCATTCCTCTGTAAGGTTCCTAACCTTCATCAAGTGAGAATAGTGATCATTTGGTTTAAATGTGTTCCTCAAAACCCTGCAGAGGATAGCCCATAAGTGCTTGATTTTTCTCATGACTCCAAATCACATAAAGACTCTAAACCCCACAGTCAGTAGGCCTCAAATTGGAGAAGCAGTGCCATCTTAATGGCCGGCCAATTTGATCACTCCTGGTTCACTGGAAGGATGTCCAGGCCACGCTGATTTTAGGCAAATGAGGGGCAAGGGTGGTTATTTTGGACACTGTCTTGGGCAGCACCACTCATGGAAACCTCCAGCCAGAGGTTATGATGAGTGGGTATATAGAAAAGATGAGTGATATGTGGGAGTGTTTTGGATTTAATTGTGGATATTTGTGTGGCAGTTGGAAGACATAACTGGGTCTACCTGGGCTTGAACTTTGGTGTGATTCCCCTTAGAGACTGAGTTCAGAAACTGACCTCAGAAAAGTATTGCCATGTATTGTGTTGGGATTAAAGAGGCCATGTATGAGAGTCACCCTGGGAAACTGAGATCTAGCCCCAGAGTGGCTTTGCACAGAGCACTGGGAATCTCAGCCAAGGTATCACATGATTTCATTCGAAAGACTTGGCAGCCATATTTGAGAGTCAAAACACACATGGAACTCACATTGTAGACCTCAATGGGCCTGGCTTAATGTGACCTTTTGTTCACTCTTTGAGAAGCCTTGCCTGTGAGGGTTCTTCAGAGCTTTCATTGAAATAATCTTCCTCACCATTTAATGGTTCCTGAAAAAATTGAAACCCACAGTGCTTCCAACTTCATCCTTGTAAAATGTCTAGATAAATACCATGAAATTTTTGAAATTCCCATGACTAGGTTGCACTAGAGAACCTTTGGATGTCCTACTGCTGATCATGGATGTACCTGACAGTGCCTTGCTTGACTGGGTTTTATGAAAATGGTGTACAACAGAGGTCCCAGTAAGTTTCAGGCTCCTAAGAAGTGGGCCTAGAGTTGTGGTGGGCAGGAGTGTGATAAAACTTCTGTGTTGGAGCAATTTGGATCTTCCATTGGCTTAAAAATGGCTTGTGGCTTACATGGTGCAGCCAGCAGACCCTTATAAGTAAAGGCATCTTGTTATATGGAGAGGATTCAGGGCAATGTTCAGAATCAGGTTGCTATGGACAAGGATGCAATGGGGCAAGCTTTGAGGGATAGAAGATTGGTTGGTGCATTCTCCTGCAGACCCTGACCCACCACACGTGACAGAACTCCCTCCAGCACTGTGTCCCAGTTGAACTCCTTCTATTTTATGAAGCAAATACCAAACTACCAGTGCAGCAGCAAAAACCCCACAAAAAGTGTAGGAGGGCCAAATGGCTTCACATTTCAACGGGGAGACACTTAGACCCCAGAGGCCACAGTTTACCTAAAAAGAAAAATATCAGCACTGCTGCCTCATGTTCATTGAAACATCAGAAACAATGTCCTCCAGGTCTCATAGATGCAGACCCAGCTTTGATGGTCTCACTACAAAGGAAGCCAAATCTCCTGACAACAACATATATTTAAGTGCCCTATCTCAAGGCAGTTTCTCAAAAAGTTTTTAGGCCAGCAGAGCTCCATGTTTGTGGAGTGTTTACCCTGTCCCTTGCTTTTGGAAACTCCTCTAACACCTCCAAGGTTGTGAACTCCTGAGCATTTTCCATTCCAGATATGTGTTCAATGATTTTCTAACTCTTCTCCTCTAATTGTGTCTTACTTGGGGTGAAGGTAATGTCAAGGCATTGTTCTGGATGAGAGTGGGAGGATATTTGTGCAGCATATATATGAATACAAATTGGATTCATTTTCCAATTTTCATTTTGAAATATTGAATCCCTGACACGAACCCATACCTAAAAGACTCAAACAACTCATCCTAATATGATAGAGAAAAATAACCCAAACCTATAGAAATACAAGCAGTTCATTGGAGGCATGTTGTATAGTTGGACTTGCCTTTTGCATTATATAAGGTAAAAGTTATAAATTTAGTCAATTTTTAATCGAAGAAGTTCTCCATTAGTTTTTAAACTTAAAAAATACGAGAATTCTTGTTTCCCTTTCTCTTTAGCCTATTCACACTTGTATATTTATATGCATAAATAGAATCCTACCAGGTATCACACGTACATTTTGAGGTGGCTGACTTGGCATATACAAACTGTGAGAAGAGTTCACACCTCCTAAACGCTGTTGGAACTGAAAATTCAACCTATAGGGGAGCTTCCTAGTAGAAGAACATTATACATAAATTCAGGTTCAGTAAAATAAATATTTTTGCATCTGTGGGTGATATATATTTACTGATGAATTTCTATTGCCATTTATATTGCTTCTTTTAAATGTCTGTCAGTGTTTTGTGTGTTTGTGTGTGTGTGTGTGTGTGTGTAATATATCTGTACACTCTGCAGATTTTTCAAAATATGAAATATATGTGTCTAATGTAAACTCTCTAAATTCATTCATGTTCATGTATGTGGATTTATAATCAACTTTTCACAAGATTATAATCAGAAATATTCATCCACCTGATATACATATTTATTTCCTAGTACTGAAAACTAACTTCAGTGAATGGTGCATACAAATCCTAATTATTCTACAGTAACTGACCCAGTCTAACATCAATGCAAGTAGATTCCTATGGGACATGATATGTAATTTGACGTTCATATGTACTCAACACTGGTACATTATTATTTCTTCAGTTTTTGCACATTTTAAGTTATACACTTCATCCACAAGTTCACAAATTTATAGGCATTTGTTTCAAATTTAATCACTTCTTGCTTCAGAACACATGTATTGGCAGGGTTTCTTGACTGGTCTTTTCATGAGACTTCTTTCCAAACACATTTTTTTTGATTTCCATAATCACTTTTGAAGCAAAACTCACACACTCTTCATGATAAACCAAACAATAATATTTCCATTAGATATATAACTGGTTGGAATGAATGATTGTATATCAATATACGATTTCCTGTAATTTTTCAGATATCAATTCAATTCATTATATAAAGTTCAAAAAAGTTATATTATTTATTCACAGTATGCTCTATTCATGCTTTATCTCTATCTTAATAGACACAGGGTACACCTCTTTTTACCCCCAATTCTAATTTTAAATCTTCAATATATTGCTCCCAGAAATGGTGAAGGAAATACTCATGTCACCTCATTATCACAGTAATATTCTGGACAAAAAATGGAAAGGTCACACTTATGATTGTACCAAAGCCTAAATGGAAAGTGAACATGGATTACTAAAAACATCCAAGTCCAGGTTGTCTAATGCTGTCAATTGTCAATCCTATTGGTGACTACATATTTGTTTTTTCCTAATTTATATATTCAAACTCAACCATGTTGAAAATGTCTAATTCTATCCCTCACTTTATACTTTGCCTGATTTCGTGATGTTTCCATTGATATCTGCTTTTCTACACATTTTCCCCAGTTCATCATAGTGACTGACTCTTCATATGTGCTGATATTTACATTCACTCTATAACCGAAAGTCTATTGCTAAAGAACTTTTGGTCCAAATCCTATACTAACTCTTCTTCCTAAACCTACTGACTATCATCCTAATCCTACTGAATATCCCTTTTGACTGGATGTTCTCTTATAAATTCAATCATCCAATGTACAAGGTCCTATGCCATTGTATATCGATTTATCTGAGACATCTTTGCAGAACATAATTCAAAGCTAAGTATCCCAATCAAGGGCAAAACCCTTCTGGGCTTCAAATCATAACTAGGTTTCTCTTTTCATAATTATATTTCACCTCTATATTCTTGTAAATATTGCAGGTTCCCAATCCCATTATTAATCGCACAGAATCATTCGTAACCCAAATCAAACCTGTTTTTAACCCCAAGTATACACTGTTCCCTCAAACATTTTACAGAAGAGCAGGGACAGAGGGGTTCTTACAATACAGGAAAGTTGGGGATCTTCCACCAGATGAGAAACTCAAATGTCCATGCACAAATGATACCTGGAGAAGTTGTAGGCAGGTATGAAGCTCCTGAGAGAGCAAAAGTCATCTTCCATGGCAAACAACCTGGTCAGGATGAAGGGATGTGTCTGAATCTGCCTCTCTCTTCTTATTGTAGACAAGGTGGAACAATCCAGGCCTGAGTGGAGAGCTGTTCCCGGGTGCCAATGGTTGATATACATTCTACCTTATGAAAGTGTCACAGGAAGTAGGGGAAACCTCCATCTTATGTAACCCTTGGAAGCAACTGTTAGGACAAAGTGGTTGCCAAGGCAGTGACCTCATTCAGTTCCAAAGAATGTGACATACCTCATTTCCTTGGTGATGGAACTCTCTGAACTTGGTATCCAAGAAGCCAGGCACCCAGAGGCAGTCCCAGTCCCAGGCCCAGTGGGCTCACTTGTTTGGATTTACCAAGGACAGAGTCAGTTTTCTTGGTACCTAATGATGTGAGGATGGCCAAATGCCAGGAGAGCTCTGAAGATGGACCTTTCCTGAGAAAACAGGTAGTGGCTAACCACTTTTTCCTGACTTCTTCACAGAGGTGGTCAAGGAAACAAGATCTGAGAGAAGACAGGCCATTTCGGGGGAACATAGTATGGCCCACGAGTCAGAGGACACTCCGGATAGTCACAGACCTACTTTGGGGAGGTGCCTTTGTGGGAGTGGGTGTGGGTTTGTTGTTTTGTCTCATGTTCTGAGAATAGACCGAAAAGGCGGTTTGTTTGGTTTGGAGCAGACAGTTTCTAGTAAGTCATTTGACAAGGCGAGTGTTTCTGTTTATGTGTATCCCACTGTGTCCGTTGTTGTAGACATTAGAAAAGAGAATGCATTAATGGATGTGTCCTGTCTAGTATAAATCTTCCCTATAATTCATCCTGCTCAATATATGAATGGACTGCAGCTTGTCTTATCGATGTGCAACAACTGCTAACTTTCTAAGTTGTTGTTTTCTTCCTGAATTCTGGCCACTCTCCAGAATGGGCTCAGGGATTTGTGTCCAAAATATGTACCACCTCCAAGCTCTGTGACATGGCCATGTAAAGGATAGTTGAAGAGAATGGCGAGCATCTCAGAAAACTCAGATATCAGTGTGACCAGTAAAGTCTCAGTGCAGAAACACTGCCTTGGGCTTTTTGCTTACTTATTGTTGTGTTGCACTGAATGTCAGGAAGGTCTTTGCATCAGGCCACCCCTTTGTGAAGCCTGAAGAAAACAGTTTTCAAATGGAAATGTTGGGCCTCACCTGTGGCTCTTTGCTTAATTGCTTTGGAAAGGGATGTGTCTTTATCAGCCTCTTGGACCTGTGTGTGGCTGTGACTTAGATTCTCAGCACCTGATGGATCTTAAGAATGATCCCATGTGAGCTCCAAAACCAGAATGGCAAACAATATCATTCATTGTGGATGAAGACTCTTGCCTTCCTCTGTTAGGTTCCTGCACTCCAACAAATGAGAATAGGGATTCTGTGAGTCAAAGGAGTTCTTCAAAGCCCTGCAGAGGTGCTTGTGTTTTCGCATGACTCTAAATCACCTAACGAATCGATACCTAAAATCAGTAGCGATCAAATTGGAGAAACATAGAAGTATTAATGGCAGGCTTATTTGTTCACTCCTGCTTCACAGCAACGGTGTCCAGGCTACCCTGACTTTAGGCAAATGAGGGGCAAACGAGCTGATTTTGGACACTGTCTTGGGCTGCACCCCTCATGGAAACCTCCAGCCAGAGGTTAAGATGATTGACTATATGGAATAAGGTGAGGGCCATGTGGGAGTGTTTTGATTTTAATGTTGGTCATTTGTGTGGCATTGGAAAAAATGACTGGGTCCACGTGGGCTTGAACTCCGGTGTGATTCCCCTTAGACACTGGGTTTTGGAACTGAACTCAGAGAAGCATTGCCATGAATTTTGTTGGGATTTTAAGAGGCCACGCATGAAAGTCGCTCTTGGAAACTGAGACCTAGGCCCCGGGTAGATTTCCACTGAGGCCTGGGAATCTCAGCAAGGATATCACATGATTTTATTCTTAAAGAAATGGCAGCCATAATTGAGAGTCAAAACACACATGGACCTCACATTGTTGACCTCAATGGGCCTGGCCTAATGTGACGTTTTGTCCATTCTTTGGGAAGCCTTGCCTGTGACAGTTCTCCAGAGATTTCATTGAAATGAGCTTCCTAACCATTTAATGTTTGCCTAATGAATTGAAACCCACAGTGCCTCCAACTTCATGCTTGAAAAATGGCTAGATAAATACCATGAAATTTTTGAAATTCCTATGACCAGGTGGCACTGGAGAAACATTGGATGTCCTGTTGCTGATCATGAGTATACCAGACAGTGCCTTGATTAACTGAGTTTCATGAAAATGGTGTAGAACAGAGATGCCAGTAATTTGGAGCCTGCTGAGTAGTGGGTCTAGAGCAGTGGTGGGGAGGCGTTTGATAAAACATCCGTGGTAGGACCATGTGCATCTACCATTGGATTCCAAATGGCTTGTAACTGACATGGTGCTGCCAGCAGACGCTTATATGTAAAGGCATCTTGTTATATGGAGAGTTTTAAGAGGAAAATTAAGAATCAGGTTGATATGGACAAGGGGGCAATGGGGCAAGCTGTGAGAGATAGAAGCATAGTTGGTGCATTCTCTTGCAGACCCTGACCCACCACACGTGACAGAACTCCCTCCAGCACTGTGTGCCAGTTTAGCTGCTAGTATTTCGTGAAACAAATACCAAACTCACAGTGCAGCAGCCTAAACACCACAAAAAGTGGAGGAGGACCAAATGGCTTCACAGTCCACATGGGGAGACGGGGAGACACTTAGTCCCCAGTGGCCTCAGTTTACCTATAAGGAGAGGATTCAGCACTGCTTCATCTTGTTCATTGGAAAATAAGAAACCATGTCCTCCAGGTCACATAGATGCAGACCCAGCTTTGATGGTCTCACTACAAAGGAAGCCAAATCTCATGAAAACAACATATATTTCAAGTGCGGAAGCTCAGAGGCAGTTTCTCAAAAAGTTTTTAGGCCAGCAGAGTTACATGTTTGTGGAGTGTTTACCATGTCCCTTACTTTTGGAAACTCCTAAACCACCTCCAAGGTTGTGAACTCCTGAGCATTTTCCATTCCAGATATGTATTCACTGATTTTGTAACTCTTCTCCTCTAATTGTGTCTTACTTGGGGTGAAGGTAATGTCAAGGCATTGTTTTGGATGAGAGCGGGAGGATATTTGTGCAGCATATATTTACATACACATTGGATTCATTTTCCAATTTTTCATTCGAAGTACTGAATCCCTGACACTAACCCATAACTAGTAGACTCAGACTATTCATCCTAATATAATGGGGAAAATTAACCCAACACAATAGAAATACAAGCACTTCAGAGGAGACATGTTCTATAGTTGGACTTGACATTTGCATTATATAAGGTAGGAGTTATACATCTAGTCAAATTTTAATTGAAATATTCTCCATGTGTTTTTAAAATTAACAAATATGTGAATACTTGTTTCCAATTTCTGTAGCCTATTCACACATGTATATTTATATGCATATATAGAATCCTACCAGGTATCACACGTACATTTTTGTAAGGTGGATGTCTTGGCAGATACAAATTGTGAGAAGTGTTCACTCCTCCTAAATGCTGTTGGAAATGAAAATTCAACCTATAAGAGAGCGTCCTAGAAGAACAACATTATACATAAACTCATGTTCAGTAACATAAATATTTTTGCATCTGTGGATGATATATATTTACTGATGAATTTCGATTGGCATTTATATTGGTACTTTTTAATGTCTGTGAGTGTTGTGTGTGTGTGTGTGTGTATAGATATAGATATAGATATACTCTCCAAAGTTTTCCAAATATGAAATATATGTGTCTAGTATACACTCTCTAAATTCATTCATGTTCATGTATGTTGATTTATAATCAACTTTTCAGAAGATTATAATCAGAAATATTCATCCACCTGAAATACATATTTGTTTCCTAGTACTGACTACTAACTTCAGTGAAGGGTGCATACAAATCCTAATTATTCTACAGTATCTGACCCAGTCTAACATCAATGCAAGTAGACTCCTATGGGACATGATATGTAATTTGTCATTCATTTGTATTCGACACTGGTACATTATTGTTTCTTCAGTTTTTGCACATCATAGGATATACATTTCATCCACAAGTTCACAAATTAATAGGCATTTGTTTCAACATAAATCACTTCTTGCTTCAGAACACATGTATTGTCAGGGTTTCTTGACTGGTCTTTTCATGAGACTTCTTTCCAAACATATTATTTTGAATTTCCATAATCATTTTGAAGCAAAACTCACACACTCTTCATGATAAACCAAAACACTAATATTTCCATTAGATATATAACTGGTTGGAATGAATGATTGTATATCAATATACAATTTCCTTTTTTTTTTCAGATATCAGTTCAATTCATTATTTAAAGTTCAAAAAAGTTATATTATTTATTCACAGTATGGTCTATTCGTGGTTTTTCTCTATGTTCATAGAAACAGGGTACACCTATTTGTACCCCCGATTCTAATTTTACATCTTCAATACATTGCTCCCAGAAATGGTGAAAGAAATACTCATGTCACCTCGTTATCACAGTAATATTCTGGACAAAAAATGGAAAGGTCACACTTATGATTGTACCAAAGCCTAAATGGAAAGTGAACATGGATTTCAAAAACATCCATGTCCAGGTTGCCTAATGCTGTCAATTGTCAATCCTATTGGTGACTACATATTTGTTTTTTCCTAATTTATATATTGAAACTCAACCCTGTTGAAAATGTCTAATTCTATCCCTCACTTTATACTTTGCCTGATTTCGTAATGTTTCCATTGATATCTGCTTTTCTACATATTTTCCCCAGTTCAACATAGTGTCTGACTCTTCATATGTGCTGACATTTACATTCACTGTATAACCAAAAGTCTATTGCTAAAGAACTTTTGGTCCAAATCCTATACTCAGTCGTCTTCCTAAACCTACCGACTATCTTCCTAATCCTACTGAATATCCCTTTTTGACTGGATGTTCTCTTCTAAATTCAATCATCCAATGTACAAGGTCCTATGCCATTGTATATCAAATTATCTGAGACATCTTTGCAGAACATAATTCAAAGCTAAGTATCCCAATCAAGGGCAAAACCCTCTGGGCTTCAAAGCATACCTAGATTTCTTTTTTCAAACTTATATTTCACCTCTATATTCTTGTAAATATTGCAGGTTCCCAATCCCATTATTCATCGCACAGAATCATTCATCACCAAATCAAACCTGTTTTTAACCCCAGGTATACACTGTTCCCTCAAACAATTTACAGAAGAGCAGGGACAGAGGGGTTCTTACAATACAGGAAAGTTGGGGATCTTCCACCAGATGAGAACCTCAAATGTCCATGCACAAATGATACATGGAGAAGTTGTAGGCAGGTATGAAGCTCCTGAGAGAGCAAAAGTCATCTTCCATGGCAAACAACCTGGTCAGGATGAAGGGATGTGTCTGAATCTGCCTCTCCCTTCTTATTGTAGACAAGGTGGAACAATCCAGGCCTGAGTGGAGAGCTGTTCCCGGGTGCCAATGGTTGATATACATTCTACCTTATGAAAGTGTCACAGGAAGTAGGGAAACCTCCATCTTATGTAACCCTTGGAAGCAACTGTTAGGACAAAGTGGTTGCCAAGGCAGTGACCTCATTCAGTTCCAAAGAATGTGACATACCTCATTTCCTTGGTGATGGAACTCTCTGAACTTGGTATCCAAGAAGCCAGGCACCCAGAGGCAGTCCCAGTCCCAGGCCCAGTGGGCTCACTTGTTTGGATTTACCAAGGACAGAGTCAGTTTTCTTGGTACCTAATGATGTGAGGATGGCCAAATGCCAGGAGAGCTCTGAAGATGGACCTTTCCTGAGAAAACAGGTAGTGGCTAACCACTTTTTCCTGACTTCTTCACAGAGGTGGTCTAGGAAACAAGATCTGAGAGAAGACAGGCCATTTCGGGGAACATAGTATGGCCCACGAGTCAGAGGACACTCCGGATAGTCACAGACCTACTTTGGGGAGGTGCCTTTGTGGGAGTGGGTGTGGGTTTGTTGTTTTGTCTCATGTTCTGAGAATAGACCGAAAAGGCGGTTTGTTTGGTTTGGAGCAGACAGTTTCTAGTAAGTCATTTGACAAGGCGAGTGTTTCTGTTTATGTGTATCCCACTGTGTCCGTTGTTGTAGACATTAGAAAAGAGAATGCATTAATGGATGTGTCCTGTCTAGTATAAATCTTCCCTATAATTCATCCTGCTCAATATATGAATGGACTGCAGCTTGTCTTATCGATGTGCAACAACTGCTATCTTTCTAAGTTGTTGTTTTCTTCCTGAATTCTGGCCACTCTCCAGAATGGGCTCAGGGATTTGTGTCCAAAATATGTACCACCTCCAAGCTCTGTGACATGGTCATGTAAAGGATAGTTGAAGAGAATGGCGAGCATCTCAGAAAACTCAGATATCAGTGTGACCAGTAAAGTCTCAGTGCAGAAACACTGCCTTGGGCTTTTTGCTTACTTATTGTTGTGTTGCACTGAATGTCAGGAAGGTCTTTGCATCAGGCCACCCCTTTGTGAAGCCTGAAGAAAACAGTTTTCAAATGGAAATGAATGGGCCTCACCTGTGGCTCTTTGCTTAATTGCTTTGGAAAGGGATGTGTCTTTATCAGCCTCTTGGACCTGTGTGTGGCTGTGACTTAGATTCTCAGCACCTGATGGATCTTAAGAATGATCCCATGTGAGCTCCAAAACCAGAATGGCAAACAATATCATTCATTGTGGATGAAGACTCTTGCCTTCCTCTGTTAGGTTCCTGCACTCCAACAAATGAGAATAGGGATTCTGTGAGTCAAAGGAGTTCTTCAAAGCCCTGCAGAGGTGCTTGTGTTTTCGCATGACTCTAAATCACCTAAAGAATCGATACCTAAAATCAGTAGCGATCAAATTGGAGAAACATAGAAGTATTAATGGCAGGCTTATTTGTTCACTCCTGCTTCACAGCAACGGTGTCCAGGCTACCCTGACTTTAGGCAAATGAGGGGCAAACGAGCTGATTTTGGACACTGTCTTGGGCTGCACCCCTCATGGAAACCTCCAGCCAGAGGTTAAGATGATTGACTATATGGAATAAGGTGAGGGCCATGTGGGAGTGTTTTGATTTTAATGTTGGTCATTTGTGTGGCATTGGAAAAAATGACTGGGTCCACGTGGGCTTGAACTCCGGTGTGATTCCCCTTAGACACTGGGTTTTGGAACTGAACTCAGAGAAGCATTGCCATGAATTTTGTTGGGATTTTAAGAGGCCACGCATGAAAGTCGCTCTTGGAAACTGAGACCTAGGCCCCGGGTAGATTTCCACTGAGGCCTGGGAATCTCAGCAAGGATATCACATGATTTTATTCTTAAAGAAATGGCAGCCATAATTGAGAGTCAAAACACACATGGACCTCACATTGTTGACCTCAATGGGCCTGGCCTAATGTGACGTTTTGTCCATTCTTTGGGAAGCCTTGCCTGTGACAGTTCTCCAGAGATTTCATTGAAATGAGCTTCCTAACCATTTAATGTTTGCCTAATGAATTGAAACCCACAGTGCCTCCAACTTCATGCTTGAAAAATGGCTAGATAAATACCATGAAATTTTTGAAATTCCTATGACCAGGTGGCACTGGAGAAACATTGGATGTCCTGTTGCTGATCATGAGTATACCAGACAGTGCCTTGATTAACTGAGTTTCATGAAAATGGTGTAGAACAGAGATGCCAGTAATTTGGAGCCTGCTGAGTAGTGGGTCTAGAGCAGTGGTGGGGAGGCGTTTGATAAAACATCCGTGGTAGGACCATGTGCATCTACCATTGGATTCCAAATGGCTTGTAACTGACATGGTGCTGCCAGCAGACGCTTATATGTAAAGGCATCTTGTTATATGGAGAGTTTTAAGAGGAAAATTAAGAATCAGGTTGATATGGACAAGGGGGCAATGGGGCAAGCTGTGAGAGATAGAAGCCTAGTTGGTGCATTCTCTTGCAGACCCTGACCCACCACACGTGACAGAACTCCCTCCAGCACTGTGTGCCAGTTTAGCTGCTAGTATTTCGTGAAACAAATACCAAACTCACAGTGCAGCAGCCTAAACACCACAAAAAGTGGAGGAGGACCAAATGGCTTCACAGTCCACATGGGGAGACGGGGAGACACTTAGTCCCCAGTGGCCTCAGTTTACCTATAAGGAGAGGATTCAGCACTGCTTCATCTTGTTCATTGGAAAATAAGAAACCATGTCCTCCAGGTCACATAGATGCAGACCCAGCTTTGATGGTCTCACTACAAAGGAAGCCAAATCTCATGAAAACAACATATATTTCAAGTGCGGAAGCTCAGAGGCAGTTTCTCAAAAAGTTTTTAGGCCAGCAGAGTTACATGTTTGTGGAGTGTTTACCATGTCCCTTACTTTTGGAAACTCCTAAACCACCTCCAAGGTTGTGAACTCCTGAGCATTTTCCATTCCAGATATGTATTCACTGATTTTGTAACTCTTCTCCTCTAATTGTGTCTTACTTGGGGTGAAGGTAATGTCAAGGCATTGTTTTGGATGAGAGCGGGAGGATATTTGTGCAGCATATATTTACATACACATTGGATTCATTTTCCAATTTTTCATTCGAAGTACTGAATCCCTGACACTAACCCATAACTAGTAGACTCAGACTATTCATCCTAATATAATGGGGAAAATTAACCCAACACAATAGAAATACAAGCACTTCAGAGGAGACATGTTCTATAGTTGGACTTGACATTTGCATTATATAAGGTAGGAGTTATACATCTAGTCAAATTTTAATTGAAATATTCTCCATGTGTTTTTAAAATTAACAAATATGTGAATACTTGTTTCCAATTTCTGTAGCCTATTCACACATGTATATTTATATGCATATATAGAATCCTACCAGGTATCACACGTACATTTTTGTAAGGTGGATGTCTTGGCAGATACAAATTGTGAGAAGTGTTCACTCCTCCTAAATGCTGTTGGAAATGAAAATTCAACCTATAAGAGAGCGTCCTAGAAGAACAACATTATACATAAACTCATGTTCAGTAACATAAATATTTTTGCATCTGTGGATGATATATATTTACTGATGAATTTCGATTGGCATTTATATTGGTACTTTTTAATGTCTGTGAGTGTTGTGTGTGTGTGTGTGTGTATAGATATAGATATAGATATACTCTCCAAAGTTTTCCAAATATGAAATATATGTGTCTAGTATACACTCTCTAAATTCATTCATGTTCATGTATGTTGATTTATAATCAACTTTTCAGAAGATTATAATCAGAAATATTCATCCACCTGAAATACATATTTGTTTCCTAGTACTGACTACTAACTTCAGTGAAGGGTGCATACAAATCCTAATTATTCTACAGTATCTGACCCAGTCTAACATCAATGCAAGTAGACTCCTATGGGACATGATATGTAATTTGTCATTCATTTGTATTCGACACTGGTACATTATTGTTTCTTCAGTTTTTGCACATCATAGGATATACATTTCATCCACAAGTTCACAAATTAATAGGCATTTGTTTCAACATAAATCACTTCTTGCTTCAGAACACATGTATTGTCAGGGTTTCTTGACTGGTCTTTTCATGAGACTTCTTTCCAAACATATTATTTTGAATTTCCATAATCATTTTGAAGCAAAACTCACACACTCTTCATGATAAACCAAAACACTAATATTTCCATTAGATATATAACTGGTTGGAATGAATGATTGTATATCAATATACAATTTCCTTTTTTTTTTCAGATATCAGTTCAATTCATTATTTAAAGTTCAAAAAAGTTATATTATTTATTCACAGTATGGTCTATTCGTGGTTTTTCTCTATGTTCATAGAAACAGGGTACACCTATTTGTACCCCCGATTCTAATTTTACATCTTCAATACATTGCTCCCAGAAATGGTGAAAGAAATACTCATGTCACCTCGTTATCACAGTAATATTCTGGACAAAAAATGGAAAGGTCACACTTATGATTGTACCAAAGCCTAAATGGAAAGTGAACATGGATTTCAAAAACATCCATGTCCAGGTTGCCTAATGCTGTCAATTGTCAATCCTATTGGTGACTACATATTTGTTTTTTCCTAATTTATATATTGAAACTCAACCCTGTTGAAAATGTCTAATTCTATCCCTCACTTTATACTTTGCCTGATTTCGTAATGTTTCCATTGATATCTGCTTTTCTACATATTTTCCCCAGTTCAACATAGTGTCTGACTCTTCATATGTGCTGACATTTACATTCACTGTATAACCAAAAGTCTATTGCTAAAGAACTTTTGGTCCAAATCCTATACTCAGTCGTCTTCCTAAACCTACCGACTATCTTCCTAATCCTACTGAATATCCCTTTTTGACTGGATGTTCTCTTCTAAATTCAATCATCCAATGTACAAGGTCCTATGCCATTGTATATCAAATTATCTGAGACATCTTTGCAGAACATAATTCAAAGCTAAGTATCCCAATCAAGGGCAAAACCCTCTGGGCTTCAAAGCATACCTAGATTTCTTTTTTCAAACGTATATTTCACCTCTATATTCTTGTAAATATTGCAGGTTCCCAATCCCATTATTCATCGCACAGAATCATTCATCACCAAATCAAACCTGTTTTTAACCCCAGGTATACACTGTTCCCTCAAACAATTTACAGAAGAGCAGGGACAGAGGGGTTCTTACAATACAGGAAAGTTGGGGATCTTCCACCAGATGAGAACCTCAAATGTCCATGCACAAATGATACATGGAGAAGTTGTAGGCAGGTATGAAGCTCCTGAGAGAGCAAAAGTCATCTTCCATGGCAAACAACCTGGTCAGGATGAAGGGATGTGTCTGAATCTGCCTCTCCCTTCTTATTGTAGACAAGGTGGAACAATCCAGGCCTGAGTGGAGAGCTGTTCCCGGGTGCCAATGGTTGATATACATTCTACCTTATGAAAGTGTCACAGGAAGTAGGGGAAACCTCCATCTTATGTAACCCTTGGAAGCAACTGTTAGGACAAAGTGGTTGCCAAGGCAGTGACCTCATTCAGTTCCAAAGAATGTGACATACCTCATTTCCTTGGTGATGGAACTCTCTGAACTTGGTATCCAAGAAGCCAGGCACCCAGAGGCAGTCCCAGTCCCAGGCCCAGTGGGCTCACTTGTTTGGATTTACCAAGGACAGAGTCAGTTTTCTTGGTACCTAATGATGTGAGGATGGCCAAATGCCAGGAGAGCTCTGAAGATGGACCTTTCCTGAGAAAACAGGTAGTGGCTAACCACTTTTTCCTGACTTCTTCACAGAGGTGGTCAAGGAAACAAGATCTGAGAGAAGACAGGCCATTTCGGGGGAACATAGTATGGCCCACGAGTCAGAGGACACTCCGGATAGTCACAGACCTACTTTGGGGAGGTGCCTTTGTGGGAGTGGGTGTGGGTTTGTTGTTTTGTCTCATGTTCTGAGAATAGACCGAAAAGGCGGTTTGTTTGGTTTGGAGCAGACAGTTTCTAGTAAGTCATTTGACAAGGCGAGTGTTTCTGTTTATGTGTATCCCACTGTGTCCGTTGTTGTAGACATTAGAAAAGAGAATGCATTAATGGATGTGTCCTGTCTAGTATAAATCTTCCCTATAATTCATCCTGCTCAATATATGAATGGACTGCAGCTTGTCTTATCGATGTGCAACAACTGCTATCTTTCTAAGTTGTTGTTTTCTTCCTGAATTCTGGCCACTCTCCAGAATGGGCTCAGGGATTTGTGTCCAAAATATGTACCACCTCCAAGCTCTGTGACATGGTCATGTAAAGGATAGTTGAAGAGAATGGCGAGCATCTCAGAAAACTCAGATATCAGTGTGACCAGTAAAGTCTCAGTGCAGAAACACTGCCTTGGGCTTTTTGCTTACTTATTGTTGTGTTGCACTGAATGTCAGGAAGGTCTTTGCATCAGGCCACCCCTTTGTGAAGCCTGAAGAAAACAGTTTTCAAATGGAAATGAATGGGCCTCACCTGTGGCTCTTTGCTTAATTGCTTTGGAAAGGGATGTGTCTTTATCAGCCTCTTGGACCTGTGTGTGGCTGTGACTTAGATTCTCAGCACCTGATGGATCTTAAGAATGATCCCATGTGAGCTCCAAAACCAGAATGGCAAAAAATATCATTCATTGTGGATGAAGACTCTTGCCTTCCTCTGTTAGGTTCCTGCACTCCAACAAATGAGAATAGGGATTCTGTGAGTCAAATGAGTTCTTCAAAGCCCTGCAGAGGTGCTTGTGTTTTCGCATGACTCTAAATCACCTAAAGAATCGATACCTAAAATCAGTAGCGATCAAATTGGAGAAACATAGAAGTATTAATGGCAGGCTTATTTGTTCACTCCTGCTTCACAGCAACGGTGTCCAGGCTACACTGACTTTAGGCAAATGAGGGGCAAACGAGCTGATTTTGGACACTGTCTTGGGCTGCACCCCTCATGGAAACCTCCAGCCAGAGGTTAAGATGATTGACTATATGGAATAAGGTGAGGGCCATGTGGGAGTGTTTTGATTTTAATGTTGGTCATTTGTGTGGCATTGGAAAAAATGACTGGGTCCACGTGGGCTTGAACTCCGGTGTGATTCCCCTTAGACACTGGGTTTTGGAACTGAACTCAGAGAAGCATTGCCATGAATTTTGTTGGGATTTTAAGAGGCCACGCATGAAAGTCGCTCTTGGAAACTGAGACCTAGGCCCCGGGTAGATTTCCACTGAGGCCTGGGAATCTCAGCAAGGATATCACATGATTTTATTCTTAAAGAAATGGCAGCCATAATTGAGAGTCAAAACACACATGGACCTCACATTGTTGACCTCAATGGGCCTGGCCTAATGTGACGTTTTGTCCATTCTTTGGGAAGCCTTGCCTGTGACAGTTCTCCAGAGATTTCATTGAAATGAGCTTCCTAACCATTTAATGTTTGCCTAATGAATTGAAACCCACAGTGCCTCCAACTTCATGCTTGAAAAATGGCTAGATAAATACCATGAAATTTTTGAAATTCCTATGACCAGGTGGCACTGGAGAAACATTGGATGTCTTGTTGCTGATCATGAGTATACCAGACAGTGCCTTGATTAACTGAGTTTCATGAAAATGGTGTAGAACAGAGATGCCAGTAATTTGGAGCCTGCTGAGTAGTGGGTCTAGAGCAGTGGTGGGGAGGCGTTTGATAAAACATCCGTGGTAGGACCATGTGCATCTACCATTGGATTCCAAATGGCTTGTAACTGACATGGTGCTGCCAGCAGACCCTTATATGTAAAGGCATCTTGTTATATGGAGAGTTTTAAGAGAAAAATTAAGAATCAGGTTGATATGGACAAGGGGGCAATGGGGCAAGCTGTGAGAGATAGAAGCCTAGTTGGTGCATTCTATTGCAGACCCTGACCCACCACACGTGACAGAACTCCCTCCAGCACTGTGTCCCAGTTTAGCTGCTAGTATTTCGTGAAACAAATACCAAACTCACAGTGCAGCAGCCTAAACACCACAAAAAGTGGAGGAGGACCAAATGGCTTCACAGTCCACACGGGGAGACAGGGAGACACTTAGTCCCCAGTGGCCTCAGTTTACCTATAAAGAGAGGATTCAGCACTGCTTCATCTTGTTCATTGGAAAATAAGAAACCATGTCCTCCAGGTCACATAGATGCAGACCCAGCTTTGATGGTCTCACTACAAAGGAAGCCAAATCTCATGAAAACAACATATATTTCAAGTGCGGAAGCTCAGAGGCAGTTTCTCAGAAAGTTTTTAGGCCAGCAGAGTTACATGTTTGTGGAGTGTTTACCATGTCCCTTACTTTTGGAAACTCCTAAACCACCTCCAAGGCTGTGAACTCCTGAGCATTTTCTATGCCAGATATGTATTCACTGATTGTGTAACTCTTCTCCTCTAATTGTGTCTTACTTGGGATGAAGGTAATGTCAAGGCATTGTTTTGGATGAGAGCGGGAGGATATTTTTGCAGCATATATTTACATACACATTGGATTCATTTTCCAATTTTTCATTCGAAGTACTGAATCCCTGACACTAACCCATACCTAGTAGACTCAGACTATTCATCCTAATATAATGGGGAAAATTAACCCAACACAATAGAAATACAAGCACTTCAGAGGTGACATGTTCTATAGTTGGACTTGACATTTGCATTATATAAGGTAGGAGTTATACATCTAGTCAAATTTTAATTGAAATATTCACCATGTGTTTTTAAACTTAACAAATATGTGAATACTTGTTTCCAATTTCTGTAGCCTATTCACACATGTATATTTATATGCATATATAGAATCCTACCAGGTATCACACGTAAATTTTTGTAAGGTGGATGTCTTGGCAGATACAAATTGTGAGAAGTGTTCACTCCTCCTAAATGCTGTTGGAAATGAAAATTCAAACTATAAGAGAGCGTCCTAGAAAAACAACATTATACATGAACTCATATTCAGAAACATAAATATTTTTGCATCTGTGGATCATATATATTTACTGATGAATTTCGATTGGCATTTATATTGGTACTTTTTAATGTCTGTGAGTGTTGTGTGTGTGTGTGTGTGTGTGTGTGTGTATAGATATAGATATAGATATACTCTCCAAAGTTTTCCAAATATGAAATATATGTGTCTAGTATACACTCTCTAAATTCATTCATGTTCATGTATGTTGACTTATAATCAACTTTTCACAAGATGATAATCAGAAATATTCATCCACCTGAAATACATATTTGTTTCCTACTACTGACTACTAACTTCAGTGAAGGGTGCATACAAATCCTAATTATTCTACAGTATCTGACCCAGTCTAACATCAATGCAAGTAGACTCCTATGGGACATGATATGTAATTTGTCATTCATTTGTATTCGGCACTGGTACATTATTGTTTCTTCAGTTTTTGCACATCATAGGATATACATTTCTTCCACAAGTTCACAAATTCATAGGCATTTGTTTCAACATTAATCACTTCTTGCTTCAGAACACATGTATTGTCAGGGTTTCTTGACTGGTCTTTTCATGAGACTTCTTTCCAAACACATTATTTTGAATTTCCATAATCATTTTGAAGCAAAACTCACACATTCTTCATGATAAACCAAAACACTAATATTTCCATTAGATATATAACTGGTTGGAATGAATGATTGTATATCAATATACAATTTCCTTTTATTTTTCAGATATCAGTTCAATTCATTATTTAAAGTTCAAAAAAGTTATATTATTTATTCACAGTATGGTCTATTCGTGGTTTTTCTCTATGTTCATAGAAACAGGGTACACCTATTTGTACCCCCGATTCTAATTTTACATCTTTAATATATTGCTCCCAGAAATGGTGAAAGAAATACTCATGTCACCTCGTTATCACAGTAATATTCTGGACAAAAAATGGAAAGGTCACACTTATGATTGTACCAAAGCCTAAATGGAAAGTGAACATGGATTTCCAAAAGCATCCATGTCCAGGTTGCCTAATGCTGTCAATTGTCAATCCTATTGGTGACTACATATTTGTTTTTTCCTAATTTATATATTGAAACTCAACCCTGTTGAAAATGTCTAGTTCTATCCCTCACTTTATACTTTGCCTGATTTCGTAATGTTTCCATTGATATCTGCTTTTCTACATATTTTCCCCAGTTCAACATAGTGTCTGACTCTTCATATGTGCTGACATTTACATTCACTCTATAACCAAAAGTCTATTGCTAAAGAACTTTTGGTCCAAATCCTATACTCACTCATCTTCCTAAACCTACCGACTATCTTCCTAATCCTACTGAATATCCCTTTTTGACTGAATGTTCTCTTCTAAATTCAATCATCCAATGTACAAGGTCCTATGCCATTGTATATCAAATTATCTGAGACATCTTTGCAGAACATAATTCAAAGCTAAGTATCCCAATCAAGGGCAAAACCCTCTGGGCTTCAAAGCATACCTAGATTTCTTTTTTCAAACTTATATTTCACCTCTATATTCTTGTAAATATTGCAGGTTCCCAATCCCATTATTCATCGCACAGAATCATTCATCACCAAATCAAACCTGTTTTTAACCCCAGGTATACACTGTTCCCTCAAACATTTTACAGAAGAGCAGAAACAGAGGGGTTCTTACAATACAGGAAAGTTGGGGATCTTCCACCAGATGAGAACCTCAAATGTCCATGCACAAATGATACATGGAGAAGTTGTAGGCAGGTATGAAGCTCCTGAGAGAGCAAAAGTCATCTTCCATGGCAAACAACCTGGTCAGGATGAAGGGATGTGTCTGAATCTGCCTCTCTCTTCTTATTGTAGACAAGCTGGAACAATCCAGGCCTGAGTGGAGAGCTGTTCCCGGGTGCCAATGGTTGATATACATTCTACCTTATGAAAGTGTCACAGGAAGTAGGGGAAACCTCCATCTTATGTTACTCTTGGAAGCAACTGTTAGGACAAAGTGGTTGCCAAGGCAGTGACCTCATTCAGTTCCAAAGAATGTGACATACCTCATTTCCTTGCTGATGGAACTCTCTGAACTTGGTATCCAAGAAGCCAGGCACCCAGAGGCAGTCCCAGTCCCAGGCCCAGTGGGCTCACTTGTTTGGATTTACCAAGGACAGAGTCAGTTTTCTTGGTACCTAATGATGTGAGGATGGCCAAATGCCAGGAGAGCTCTGAAGATGGACCTTTCCTGAGAAAACAGGTAGTGGCTAACCACTTTTTCCTGACATCTTCACAGAGTTGGTCAAGGAAACAAGATCTGAGAGAAGACAGGCCATTTCGGGGGAACATAGTATGGCCCACCAGTCAGAGGACACTCCGGATAGTCACAGACCTACTTGGGGGAAGGAGGTGCCTTTGTGGGAGTGGGTGTGTGTTTGTTGTTTTGTCTCATGTTCTGAGAATAGATCGAAAAGGCGGTTTGTTTGGTTTGGAGCAGAGAGTTTCTAGTAAGTCATTTGACAAGGCGAGTGTTTCTGTTTATGAGTATCCCACTGTGTCCGTTGTTGTAGACATTAGAAAAGAGAATGCATTAATGGATGTGTCCTGTCTAGTATAAATCTTCCCATAATTCATCCTGCCCAACATATGAATGGACTGCAGCTTGTCTTATCGATGTGCAACACCTGCTATCTTTCTAAGTTGTTGTTTTCTTCCTGAATTCTGGCCACTCTCCAGAATAGGCTCAGGGATTTGTGTCCAAAATATGTACCACCTCCAAGCTCTGTGACATGGCTATGTACTGGATAGCTGAAGAGAATGGCGAGCATCTCAGAAAACTCAGATTTCTGTGTGACCAGGAAAGTCTCAGTGCAGAAACACTGCTTTGGGCCTTTTGCTTACTTATTGTTGTGTTGCACTGAATGTCAGGAAGGTCTTTGCCTCAGGCCACCCCTTTGTGAAGCTTGAAGAAAACAGTTTTCAAATGGAAATGAATGGGCCTCACCTGTGGCTCTTTGTTTAATTGCTTTGGAAAGGGATGTGTCTTTATCAGCCTCTTGGACCTGTGTGTGGCTGTGACTTAGATTCTCAGCACCTGATGGATCTTAAGAATGATCCCATGTTAGCTTCCAAATCCAAAATGGCAAAAAAATATCATTCATTGTGGATGAAGTCTCTTGCCTTCCTCTGTTAGGTTCCTGCACACCAACAAATGAGAATAGGGATTCTTTGGATCAAATGAGTTCTTAAAGCCCTGCAGAGGTGCTTGTGTTTTCGCATGACTCTAAATCACCTAAAGAATCCATACCTAAAATCAGTAGGCCTCAAATTGGAGAAACACAGAAGTATTAACGGCAGGCTTATTTGTTCACTCCTGGTTCACAGCAACGGAGTCCAGGCTACCCTGACTTTAGGCAAATGAGGGGCAAACGAGCTGATTTTGGACACTGTCTTGGGCTGCGTCCCTCATGGAAACTTCCAGCCAGAGGTTAAGATGATTGACTATATGGAATAAGGTGAGGGCCATTTGGGAGTGTTTTGGTTTTAATGTTGGTCATTTGTGTGGCATTGGAAAAAATGACTGGGTCCACGTTGGCTTGAACTCTGGTGTGATTCCCCTTAGACACTGGGTTTTGGAACTGAACTCAGAGAAGCATTGCCATGAATTTTGTTGGGATTTTAAGAGGCCACGCATGAAAGTCGCTCTTGGAAACTGAGACCTAGGCCCCGGGTAGATTTCCACTGAGGCCTGGGAATCTCAGCAAGGATATCACATGATTTTATTCTTAAAGAAATGGCAGCCATAATTGAGAGTCAAAACACACAAGGACCTCACATTGTTGACCTCAATGGGCCTGGCCTAATGTGACGTTTTGTCCATTCTTTGGGAAGCCTTGCCTGTGACAGTTCTCCAGAGATTTCATTGAAATGAGCTTCCTAACCATTTAATGTTTGCCTAATGAATTGAAACACACAGTGCCTCCAAATTCATGCTTGAAAAATGGCTAGATAAATACCATGAAATTTTTGAAATTCCTATGACCACGTGGCTCTGGAAACACATTGGATGTCCTGTTGCTGATCATAAGTATACCAGACAGTGCCTTGATTTACTGAGTTTCATGAAAATGGTGTAGAACAGAGATGCCAGTAATTTGGAGCCTGCTGAGTAGTGGGTCTAGAGCAGTGGTGGGGAGGCGTTTGATAAAACATCCGTGGTAGGACCATGTGCATCTACCATTGGATTCCAAATGGCTTGTAACTGACATGGTGCTGCCAGCAGACCCTTATATGTAAAGGCATCTTGTTATATGGAGAGTTTTAAGAGAAAAATTAAGAATCAGGTTGATATGGACAAGAGGGCAATGGGGCAAGCTGTGAGAGATAGAAGCCTAGTTGGTGCATTCTATTGCAGACCCTGACCCACCACACGTGACAGAACTCCCTCCAGCACTGTGTCCCAGTTTAGCTGCTAGTATTTCGTGAAACAAATACCAAACTCACAGTGCAGCAGCCTAAACACCACAAAAAGTGGAGGAGGACCAAATGGCTTCACAGTCCACACGGGGAGACGGGGAGGCACTTAGTCCCCAGTGGCCTCAGTTTACCTATAAAGAGAGGATTCAGCACTGCTTCATCTTGTTCATTGGAAAATAAGAAACCATGTCCTCCAGGTCACATAGATGCAGACCCAGCTTTGATGGTCTCACTACAAAGGAAGCCAAATCTCATGAAAACAACATATATTTCAAGTGCGGAAGCTCAGAGGCAGTTTCTCAAAAAGTTTTTAGGCCAGCAGAGTTACATGTTTGTGGAGTGTTTACCATGTCCCTTACTTTTGGAAACTCCTAAACCACCTCCAAGGCTGTGAACTCCTGAGCATTTTCTATGCCATATATGTATTCACTGATTGTGTAACTCTTCTCCTCTAATTGTGTCTTACTTGGGATGAAGGTAATGTCAAGGCATTGTTTTGGATGAGAGCGGAGGATATTTTTGCAGCATATATTTACATACACATTGGATTCATTTTCCAATTTTTCATTCGAAGTACTGAATCCCTGACACTAACCCATACCTAGTAGACTCAGACTATTCATCCTAATATAATGGGGAAAATTAACCCAACACAATAGAAATACAAGCACTTCAGAGGTGACATGTTCTATAGTTGGACTTGACATTTGCATTATATAAGGTAGGAGTTATACATGTAGTCAAATTTTAATTGAAATATTCTCCATGTGTTTTTAAACTTAACAAATATGTGAATACTTGTTTCCAATTTCTGTAGCCTATTCACACATGTATATTTATATGCATATATAGAATCCTACCAGGTATCACACGTATATTTTGTAAGGTGGATATCTTGGCAGATACAAATTGTGAGAAGTGTTCACTCCTCCTAAATGCTGTTGGAAATGAAAATTCAACCTATAAGAGAGCGTCCTAGAAGAACAACATTATACATGAACTCATATTCAGAAACATAAATATTTTTGCATCTGTGGATGATATATATTTACTGATGAATTTCGATTGGCATTTATATTGGTACTTTTTAATGTCTGTGAGTGTTGTGTGTGTGTATGTGTGTGTGTGTATAGATATAGATATAGATATACTCTCCAAAGTTTTCCAAATATGAAATATATGTGTCTAGTATACACTCTCTAAATTCATTCATGTTCATGTATGTTGACTTATAATCAACTTTTCACAAGATGATAATCAGAAATATTCATCCACCTGAAATACATATTTGTTTCCTACTACTGACTACTAACTTCAGTGAAGGGTGCATACAAATCCTAATTATTCTACAGTATCTGACCCAGTCTAACATCAATGCAAGTAGACTCCTATGGGACATGATATGTAATTTGTCATTCATTTGTATTCGGCACTGGTACATTATTGTTTCTTCAGTTTTTGCACATCATAGGATATACATTTCTTCCACAAGTTCACAAATTCATAGGCATTTGTTTCAACATTAATCACTTCTTGCTTCAGAACACATGTATTGTCAGGGTTTCTTGACTGGTCTTTTCATGAGACTTCTTTCCAAACACATTATTTTGAATTTCCATAATCATTTTGAAGCAAAACTCACACATTCTTCATGATAAACCAAAACACCAATATTTCCATTAGATATATAACTGGTTGGAATGAATGATTGTATATCAATATACAATTTCCTTTTATTTTTCAGATATCAGTTCAATTCATTATTTAAAGTTCAAAAAAGTTATATTATTTATTCACAGTATGGTCTATTCGTGGTTTTTCTCTATGTTCATAGAAACAGGGTACACCTATTTGTACCCCCGATTCTAATTTTACATCTTTAATATATTGCTCCCAGAAATGGTGAAAGAAATACTCATGTCACCTCGTTATCACAGTAATATTCTGGACAAAAAATGGAAAGGTCACACTTATGATTGTACCAAAGCCTAAATGGAAAGTGAACATGGATTTCCAAAAGCATCCATGTCCAGGTTGCCTAATGCTGTCAATTGTCAATCCTATTGGTGACTACATATTTGTTTTTTCCTAATTTATATATTGAAACTCAACCCTGTTGAAAATGTCTAGTTCTATCCCTCACTTTATACTTTGCCTGATTTCGTAATGTTTCCATTGATATCTGCTTTTCTACATATTTTCCCCAGTTCAACATAGTGTCTGACTCTTCATATGTGCTGACATTTACATTCACTCTATAACCAAAAGTCTATTGCTAAAGAACTTTTGGTCCAAATCCTATACTCACTCGTCTTCCTAAACCTACCGACTATCTTCCTAATCCTACTGAATATCCCTTTTTGACTGAATGTTCTCTTCTAAATTCAATCATCCAATGTACAAGGTCCTATGCCATTGTATATCAAATTATCTGAGACATCTTTGCAGAACATAATTCAAAGCTAAGTATCCCAATCAAGGGCAAAACCCTCTGGGCTTCAAAGCATACCTAGATTTCTTTTTTCAAACTTATATTTCACCTCTATATTCTTGTAAATATTGCAGGTTCCCAATCCCATTATTCATCGCACAGAATCATTCATCACCAAATCAAACCTTTTTTTAACCCCAGGTATACACTGTTCCCTCAAACATTTTACAGAAGAGCAGAAACAGAGGGGTTCTTACAATACAGGAAAGTTGGGGATCTTCCACCAGATGAGAACCTCAAATGTCCATGCACAAATGATACATGGAGAAGTTGTAGGCAGGTATGAAGCTCCTGAGAGAGCAAAAGTCATCTTTCATGGCAAACAACCTGGTCAGGATGAAGGGATGTGTCTGAATCTGCCTCTCTCTTCTTATTGTAGACAAGCTGGAACAATCCAGGCCTGAGTGGAGAGCTGTTCCCGGGTGCCAATGGTTGATATACATTCTACCTTATGAAAGTGTCACAGGAAGTAGGGGAAACCTCCATCTTATGTTACCCTTGGAAGCAACTGTTAGGACAAAGTGGTTGCCAAGGCAGTGACCTCATTCAGTTCCAAAGAATGTGACATACCTCATTTCCTTGCTGATGGAACTCTCTGAACTTGGTATCCAAGAAGCCAGGCACCCAGAGGCAGTCCCAGTCCCAGGCCCAGTGGGCTCACTTGTTTGGATTTACCAAGGACAGAGTCAGTTTTCTTGGTACCTAATGATGTGAGGATGGCCAAATGCCAGGAGAGCTCTGAAGATGGACCTTTCCTGAGAAAACAGGTAGTGGCTAACCACTTTTTCCTGACATCTTCACAGAGTTGGTCAAGGAAACAAGATCTGAGAGAAGACAGGCCATTTCGGGGGAACATAGTATGCCCCACCAGTCAGAGGACACTCCGGATAGTCACAGACCTACTTGGGGGAAGGAGGTGCCTTTGTGGGAGTGGGTGTGTGTTTGTTGTTTTGTCTCATGTTCTGAGAATAGATCGAAAAGGCGGTTTGTTTGGTTTGGAGCAGAGAGTTTCTAGTAAGTCATTTGACAAGGCGAGTGTTTCTGTTTATGAGTATCCCACTGTGTCCGTTGTTGTAGACATTAGAAAAGAGAATGCATTAATGGATGTGTCCTGTCTAGTATAAATCTTCCCATAATTCATCCTGCCCAACATATGAATGGACTGCAGCTTGTCTTATCGATGTGCAACACCTGCTATCTTTCTAAGTTGTTGTTTTCTTCCTGAATTCTGGCCACTCTCCAGAATAGGCTCAGGGATTTGTGTCCAAAATATGTACCACCTCCAAGCTCTGTGACATGGCTATGTACTGGATAGCTGAAGAGAATGGCGAGCATCTCAGAAAACTCAGATTTCTGTGTGACCAGGAAAGTCTCAGTGCAGAAACACTGCTTTGGGCCTTTTGCTTACTTATTGTTGTGTTGCACTGAATGTCAGGAAGGTCTTTGCCTCAGGCCACCCCTTTGTGAAGCTTGAAGAAAACAGTTTTCCAATGGAAATGAATGGGCCTCACCTGTGGCTCTTTGTTTAATTGCTTTGGAAAGGGATGTGTCTTTATCAGCCTCTTGGACCTGTGTGTGGCTGTGACTTAGATTCTCAGCACCTGATGGATCTTAAGAATGATCCCATGTTAGCTTCCAAATCCAAAATGGCAAAAAAATATCATTCATTGTGGATGAAGTCTCTTGCCTTCCTCTGTTAGGTTCCTGCACACCAACAAATGAGAATAGGGATTCTTTGGATCAAATGAGTTCTTAAAGCCCTGCAGAGGTGCTTGTGTTTTCGCATGACTCTAAATCACCTAAAGAATCCATACCTAAAATCAGTAGGCCTCAAATTGGAGAAACACAGAAGTATTAACGGCAGGCTTATTTGTTCACTCCTGGTTCACAGCAACGGAGTCCAGGCTACCCTGACTTTAGGCAAATGAGGGGCAAACGAGCTGATTTTGGACACTGTCTTGGGCTGCGTCCCTCATGGAAACTTCCAGCCAGAGGTTAAGATGATTGACTATATGGAATAAGGTGAGGGCCATTTGGGAGTGTTTTGGTTTTAATGTTGGTCATTTGTGTGGCATTGGAAAAAATGACTGGGTCCACGTTGGCTTGAACTCTGGTGTGATTCCCCTTAGACACTGGGTTTTGGAACTGAACTCAGAGAAGCATTGCCATGAATTTTGTTGGGATTTTAAGAGGCCACGCATGAAAGTCGCTCTTGGAAACTGAGACCTAGGCCCCGGGTAGATTTCCACTGAGGCCTGGGAATCTCAGCAAGGATATCACATGATTTTATTCTTAAAGAAATGGCAGCCATAATTGAGAGTCAAAACACACAAGGACCTCACATTGTTGACCTCAATGGGCCTGGCCTAATGTGACGTTTTGTCCATTCTTTGGGAAGCCTTGCCTGTGACAGTTCTCCAGAGATTTCATTGAAATGAGCTTCCTAACCATTTAATGTTTGCCTAATGAATTGAAACACACAGTGCCTCCAAATTCATGCTTGAAAAATGGCTAGATAAATACCATGAAATTTTTGAAATTCCTATGACCACGTGGCTCTGGAAACACAATGGATGTCCTGTTGCGGATCATAAGTATTCCAGACAGTGCCTTGATTTACTGAGTTTCATGAAAATGGTGTAGAACAGAGATGCCAGTAATTTGGAGCCTGCTGAGTAGTGGGTCTAGAGCAGTGGTGGGGAGGCGTTTGATAAAACATCCGTGGTAGGACCATGTGCATCTACCATTGGATTCCAAATGGCTTGTAACTGACATGGTGCTGCCAGCAGACCCTTATATGTAAAGGCATCTTGTTATATGGAGAGTTTTAAGAGAAAAATTAAGAATCAGTTTGATATGGACAAGGGGGCAATGGGGCAAGCTGTGAGAGATAGAAGCCTAGTTGGTGCATTCTATTGCAGACCCTGACCCACCACACGTGACAGAACTCCCTCCAGCACTGTGTCCCAGTTTAGCTGCTAGTATTTCGTGAAACAAATACCAAACTCACAGTGCAGCACCCTAAACACCACAAAAAGTGGAGGAGGACCAAATGGCTTCACAGTCCACACGGGGAGACGGGGAGACACTTAGTCCCCAGTGGCCTCAGTTTACCTATAAAGAGAGGATTCAGCACTGCTTCATCTTGTTCATTGGAAAATAAGAAACCATGTCCTCCAGGTCACATAGATGCAGACCCAGCTTTGATGGTCTCACTACAAAGGAAGCCAAATCTCATGAAAACAACATATATTTCAAGTGCGGAAGCTCAGAGGCAGTTTCTCAAAAAGTTTTTAGGCCAGCAGAGTTACATGTTTGTGGAGTGTTTACAATGTCCCTTACTTTTGGAAACTCCTAAACCACCTCCAAGGCTGTGAACTCCTGAGCATTTTCTATGCCATATATGTATTCACTGATTGTGTAACTCTTCTCCTCTAATTGTGTCTTACTTGGGATGAAGGTAATGTCAAGGCATTGTTTTGGATGAGAGCGGTAGGATATTTTTGCAGCATATATTTACATACACATTGGATTCATTTTCCAATTTTTCATTCGAAGTACTGAATCCCTGACACTAACCCATACCTAGTAGACTCAGACTATTCATCCTAATATAATGGGGAAAATTAACCCAACACAATAGAAATACAAGCACTTCAGAGGTGACATGTTCTATAGTTGGACTTGACATTTGCATTATATAAGGTAGGAGTTATACATGTAGTCAAATTTTAATTGAAATATTCTCCATGTGTTTTTAAACTTAACAAATATGTGAATACTTGTTTCCAATTTCTGTAGCCTATTCACACATGTATATTTATATGCATATATAGAATCCTACCAGGTATCACACGTATATTTTTGTAAGGTGGATATCTTGGCAGATACAAATTGTGAGAAGTGTTCACTCCTCCTAAATGCTGTTGGAAATGAAAATTCAACCTATAAGAGAGCGTCCTAGAAGAACAACATTATACATGAACTCATATTCAGAAACATAAATATTTTTGCATCTGTGGATGATATATATTTACTGATGAATTTCGATTGGCATTTATATTGGTACTTTTTAATGTCTGTGAGTGTTGTGTGTGTGTGTGTGTGTGTATAGATATAGATATAGATATACTCTCCAAAGTTTTCCAAATATGAAATATATGTGTCTAGTATACACTCTCTAAATTCATTCATGTTCATGTATGTTGACTTATAATCAACTTTTCACAAGATGATAATCAGAAATATTCATCCACCTGAAATACATATTTGTTTCCTAGTACTGACTACTAACTTCAGTGAAGGGTGCATACAAATCCTAATTATTCTACAGTATCTGACCCAGTCTAACATCAATGCAAGTAGACTCCTATGGGACATGATATGTAATTTGTCATTCATTTGTATTCGACACTGGTACATTATTGTTTCTTCAGTTTTTGCACATCATAGGATATACATTTCATCCACAAGTTCACAAATTAATAGGCATTTGTTTCAACATTAATCACTTCTTGCTTCAGAACACATGTATTGTCAGGGTTTCTTGACTGGTCTTTTCATGAGACTTCTTTCCAAACACATTATTTTGAATTTCCATAATCATTTTGAAGCAAAACTCACACACTCTTCATGATAAACCAAAACACTAATATTTCCATTAGATATATAACTGGTTGGAATGAATGATTGTATATCAATATACAATTTCCTTTTATTTTTCAGATATCAGTTGAATTCACTATTTAAAGTTCAAAAAAGTTATATTATTCATTCACAGTATGGTCTATTCGTGGTTTTTCTCTATGTTCATAGAAACAGGGTACACCTATTTGTACCCCCGATTCTAATTTTACATCTTCAATGTATTGCTCCCAGAAATGGTGAAAGAAATACTCATGTCACCTCATTATCACAGTAATATTCTGGACAAAAAATGGAAAGGTCACACTTATGATTGTACCAAAGCCTAAATGGAAAGTGAACATGGATTTCTAAAAACATCCATGTCCAGGTTGCCTAATGCTGTCAATTGTCAATCCTATTGGTGACTACATATTTGTTTTGTCCTAATTTATATATTGAAACTCAACCCTGTTGAAAATGTCTAATTCTATCCCTCACTTTATACTTTGCCTGATTTCGTAATGTTTCCATTGATATCTGCTTTTCCACATATTTTCCCCAGTTCAACATAGTGTCTGACTCTTCATATGTGCTGACATTTACATTCACTCTATAACCAAAAGTCTAGTGCTAAAGAACTTTTGGTCCAAATCCTATACTCACTCGTCTTCCTAAACCTACCGACTATCTTCCTAATCCTACTGAATATCCCTTTTTGACTGGATGTTCTCTTCTAAATTCAATCATCCAATGTACAAGGTCCTATGCCATTGTATATCAAATTATCTGAGACATCTTTGCAGAACATAATTCAAAGCTAAGTATCCCAATCAAGGGCAAAACCCTTCTGGGCTTCAAAGCATACCTAGATTTCTTTTTTCATACATATATTTCACCTCTATATTCTTGTAAATATTGCAGGTTCCCAATCCCATTATTCATCGCACAGAAACATTCGTCACCAAATCAAACCTGTTTTTAAACCCAAGTATACACTGTTCCCTCAATCATTTTACAGAAGAGCAGGGACAGACGGGTTCTTACAATACAGGAAAGTTGGGGATCTTCCACCAGATGAGAACCTCAAATGTCCATGCACAAATGATACCTGGAGAAGTTGTAGGCAGGTATGAAGCACCTGAGAGAGCAAAAGTCATCATCCATGGCAAACAACCTTGTCAGGATGAAGGGATGTGTCTGAATCTGCCTCTCTCTTCTTATTGTAGACAAGGTGGAACAATCCAGGCCTGAGTGGAGAGCTCTCCCGGGTGCCAATGGTTGATATACATTCTACCTTATGAAAGTGTCACAGGAAGTAGGGGAAACCTCCATCTTATGTAACCCTTGGAAGCAACTGTTAGGACAAAGTGGTTGCCAAGGCAGTGACCTCATTCAGTTCCAAAGAATGTGACATACCTCATTTCCTTGCTGATGGAACTCTCTGAACTTGGTATCCAAGAAGCCAGGCACCCAGAGGCAGTCCCAGTCCCAGGCCCAGTGGGCTCACTTGTTTGGATTTACCAAGGACAGAGTCAGTTTTCTTGGTACCTAATGATGTGAGGATGGCCAAATGCCAGGAGAGCTCTGAAGATGGACCTTTCCTGAGAAAACAGGTAGTGGCTAACCACTTTTTCCTGACTTCTTCACAGAGTTGGTCAAGGAAACAAGATCTGAGAGAAGACAGGCCATTTCGGGGGAACATAGTATGGCCCACCAGTCAGAGGACACTCCGGATAGTCACAGACCTACTTGGGGGAAGGAGGTTCCTTTGTGGGAGTGGGTGTGGGTTTGTTGTTTTGTCTCATGTTCTGAGAATAGATCGAAAAGGCGGTTTGTTTGGTTTGGAGCAGACAGTTTCTAGTAAGTCATTTGACAAGGCGAGTGTTTCTGTTTATGTGTATCCCACTGTGTCCGTTGTTGTAGACATTAGAAAAGAGAATGCATTAATGGATGTGTCCTGTCTAGTATAAATCTTCCCATGCCCAATATATGAATGGACTGCAGCTTGTCTTATCGATGTGCAACACCTGCTATCTTTCTAAGTTGTTGTTTTCTTCCTGAATTCTGGCCACTCTCCAGAATGGGCTCAGGGATTTGTGTCCAAAATATGTATCACCTCCAAGCTCTGTGACATGGCCATGTAAAGGATAGTTGAAGAGAATGGCGAGCATCTCAGAAAACTCAGATATCAGTGTGACCAGGAAAGTCTCAGTGCAGAAACACTGCTTTGGGCTTTTTGCTTACTTATTGTTGTGTTGCACTGAATGTCAGGAAGGTCTTTGCCTCAGTCCACCGATTTGTGAAGCCTGAAGAAAACAGTTTTCAAATGGAAATGAATGGGCCTCACCTGTGGTTCTTTGCTTAATTGCTTTGGAAAGGGATGTGTCTTTATCAGCCTCTTGGCCCTGTGTGGCTGTGACTTAGATTCTCAGCACCTGATGGATCTTAAGAATGATCCCATGTGAGCTTCCAAAACCAGAATGGCAAACAACATCATTCATTGTGGATGAAGACTCTTGCCTTCCTCTGTTAGGTTCCTGCACTCCAACAAATATGAATAGGGATTCTGTGAGTCAAATGAGTTCTTCAAAGCCCTGCAGAGGTGCTTGTGTTTTCACATGACTCTAAATCACCTAAAGAATCGATACCTAATATCAGTAGCCCTCAAATTGGAGAAACATAGATGTATTAACGGCAGGCTTATTTGTTCACTCCTGGTTCACAGCAACGGTGTCCAGGCTACCCTGACTTTAGGCAAATGAGGGGCAAACGAGCTGATTTTGGACACTGTCTTGGGCTGCACCCCTCATGGAAACCTCCAGCCAGAGTTTAAAATGATTGACTATATGGAATAAGATGAGGGCCATGTGGGAGTGTTTGGGTTTTAATGTTGGTCATTTGTGTGGCATTGGAAAAAATGACTGGTTCCACGTGGGCTTGAAATCTGGTGTGATTCCCCTTAAACACTGGGTTTTGGAACTGAACTCAGAGAAGCATTGCTATGAATTTTGTTGGGATTATAAGAGGCCACGCATGAAAGTCGCTCTTGGAAACTGAGACCTAGGCCCCGGGTAGATTTCCACAGAGGCCTGGAAATCTCAGCAAGGATATCACATGATTTTATTCTTAAAGAAATGGCAGCCATAGTTGAGAGTCAAAACACACATGCACCTCACATTGTAGACCTCAATGGGCCTGGCCTAATGTGACCTTTTGTTCATTCTTTGGGAAGCCTTGCCTGTGAGATTTCTCCAGAGATTTCATTGAAATGAGCTTCCTCACCATTTAATGTTTGCTGAATGTATTGAAACCCACAGTGCCTCCAACTTCATGCTTGAAAAATGGCTAGATAAATACCATGAAATTTTTGAAATTCCTATGACCAGGTGGCACTGGAGAAACATTGGATGTCCTATTGCTGATCATGAGTATACCAGACAGTGCCTTGATTTACTGAGTTTCATGAAAATGGTGTAGAACAGAGATGCCAGTAAGTTGGAGCCTGCTGAGTAGTGGGTCTAGAGCAGTGCTGGGGAGGTGTTTGATAAAACATCCGTGGTAGGGCCATGTGGATCTACCATTGGATTCCAAATGGCTTGTAACTGACATGGTGCTGCCAGCAGACCCTTATATGTAAAGGCATCTTGTTATATGGAGAGTTTTCAGAGGAAAATTAAGAATCAGGTTGATATGGACAAGGGGGCAATGGGGCAAGCTGTGAGAGATAGAAGCCTAGTTGGTGCATTCTCTTGCAGACCCTGACCCACCACACGTGACAGAACTCCCTCCAGCACTGTGTCCCAGTTTAGCTGCTAGTATTTCGTGAAACAAATACCAAACTCACAGTGCAGCAGCCTAAACACCACAAAAAGTGGACGAGGACCAAATGGCTTCACAGTCCACACGGGGAGACGGGGAGACACTTAGTCTCTAGTGACCTTAATTTACCTAAGAAGAGAGGATTCAGCACTGCTTCATCTTGTTCATTGGAAAATAAGAAACCATGTCCTCCAGGTAACATAGATGCAGACCCAGCTTTGATGGTCTCACTACAAAGGAAGCCAAATATCATGAAAACAACATATATTTCAAGTGCGGAAGCTCAGAGGCAGTTTCTCAAACAGTTTTTAGGCCAGCAGAGTTACATGTTTGTGGAGTGTTTACCATGTCCCTTACTTTTGGAAACTCCTAAACCACCTCCAAGGTTGTGAACTCCTGAGCATTTTCCATTCCAGATATGTATTCACTGATTGTGTAACTCTTCTCCTCTAATTGTGTCTTACTTGGGGTGAAGGTAATGTCAAGGCATTGTTTTGGATGAGAGCTGGAGGATATTTGTGCAGCATATATTTACATACACATTGGATTCATTTTCCAATTTTTCATTCGAAGTACTGAATCCCTGACACTAACCCATACCTAGTAGACTCAGACTATTCATCCTAATATAATGGGGAAAATTAACCCAACACAATAGAAATACAAGCACTTCAGAGGAGACATGTTCTATAGTTGGACTTGACATTTGCATTATATAAGGTAGGAGTTATACATCTAGTCAAATTTTAATTGAAATATTCTCCATGTGTTTTTAAACTTAACAAATATGTGAATACTTGTTTCGAATTTCTGTAGCCTATTCACACATGTATATTTATATGCATATATAGAATCCTACCAGGTATCACACGTACATTTTTGTAAGGTGGATGTCTTGGCAGATACAAATTGTGAGAAGTGTTCACTCCTCCTAAATGCTGTTGGAAATGAAAATTCAACCTATAAGAGAGCGTCCTAGAAGAACAACATTATACATAAACTCATGTTCAGTAACATAAATATTTTTGCATCTGTGGATGATATATATTTACTGATGATTTTCGATTGGCATTTATATTGGTACTTTTTAATGTCTGTGAGTGTTGTGTGTGTGTGTGTGTGTGTGTGTGTGTATAGATATAGATATAGATATACTCTCCAAAGTTTTCCAAATATGAAATATATGTGTCTAGTATACACTCTCTAAATTCATTCATGTTCATGTATGTTGATTTATAATCTCAATTTCACAAGATTATAATCAGAAATATTCATCCACCTGAAATACATATTTGTTTCCTAATACTGACTACTAACTTCAGTGAAGGGTGCATACAAATCCTAATTATTCTACAGTATCTGACCCAGTCTAACATCAATGCAAGTAGACTCCAATGGGACATGATATGTAATTTGTCATTCATTTGTATTCGACACTGGTACATTATTGTTTCTTCAGTTTTTGCACATCATAGGATATACATTTCATCCACAAGTTCACAAATTAATAGGCATTTGTTTCAACATTAATCACTTCTTGCTTCAGAACACATGTATTGTCAGGGTTTCTTGACTGGTCTTTTCATGAGACTTCTTTCCAAACACATTATTTTGAATTTCCATAATCATTTTGAAGCAAAACTCACACACTCTTCATGATAAATCAAAACACTAATATTTCCATTAGATATATAACTGGTTGGAATGAATGATTGTATATCAATATACAATTTCCTTTTATTTTTCAGATATCAGTTCAATTCATTATTTAAAGTTCAAAAAAGTTATATTATTTATTCACAGTATGGTCTATTCGTGGTTTCTCTCTATGTTCATAGAAACAGGGTACAGCTATTTGTACCCCCGATTCTAATTTTACATCTTCAATATATTGCTCCCAGAAATGGTGAAAGAAATACTCATGTCACCTCATTATCACAGTAATATTCTGGACAAAAAATGGAAAGGTCACACTTATGATTGTACCAAAGCCTAAATGGAAAGTGAACATGGATTTCTAAAAACATCCATGTCCAGGTTGCCTAATACTGTCTATTGTCAATCCTATTGGTGACTACATATTTGTTTTTTCCTAATTTATATATTGAAACTCAACCCTGTTGAAAATGTCTAATTCTATCCCTCACTTTATACTTTGCCTGATTTCGTACTGTTTCCATTGATATCTGCTTTTCTACATATTTTCCCCAGTTCAACATAGTGTCTGACTCTTCATATGTGCTGACATTTACATTCACTCTATAACCAAAAGTCTATTGCTAAAGAACTTTTGGTCCAAATCCTATACTCAGTCGTCTTCCTAAACCTACCGACTATCTTCCTAATCCTACTGAATATCCCTTTTTGACTGGATGTTCTCTTCTAAATTCAATCATCCAATGTACAAGGTCCTATGCCATTGTATATCAAATTATCTGAGACATCTTTGCAGAACATAATTCAAAGCTAAGTATCCCAATCAAGGGCAAAACCCTTCTGGGCTTCAAAGCATACCTAGATTTCTTTTTTCATACATATATTTCACCTCTATATTCTTGTAAATATTGCAGGTTCCCAATCCCATTATTCATCGCACAGAATCATTCGTCACCAAATCAAACCTGTTTTTAAACCCAAGTATACACTGTTCCCTCAATCATTTTACAGAAGAGCAGGGACAGACGGGTTCTTACAATACAGGAAAGTTGGGGATCTTCCACCAGATGAGAACCTCAAATGTCCATGCACAAATGATACCTGGAGAAGTTGTAGGCAGGTATGAAGCTCCTGAGAGAGCAAAAGTCAACTTCTATGGCAAACAACCTGGTCAGGATGAAGGGATGTGTCTGAATCTGCCTCTGTCTTCTTATTGTAGACAAGGTGGAACAATCCAGGCCTGAGTGGAGAGCTGTTCCCGGGTGCCAATGGTTGATATACATTCTACCTTATGAAAGTGTCACAGGAAGTAGGGGAAACCTCCATCTTATGTAACCCTTGGAAGCAACTGTTAGGACAATGTGGTTGCCAAGGCAGTGACCTCATTCAGTTCCAAAGAATGTGATATACCTCATTTCCTTGGTGATGGAACTCTCTGAACTTGGTATCCAAGAACCAGGCACCCAGAGGCAGTCCCAGTCCCAGGCCCAGTGGGCTCACTTGTTTGGATTTACCAAGGACAGATTCAGTTTTCTTGGTACCTAATGATGTGAGGATGGCCAAATGCCAGGAGAGCTCTGAAGATGGACCTTTCCTGAGAAAACAGGTAGTGGCTAACCACTTTTTCCTGACATCTTCACAGAGTTGGTCAAGGAAACAAGATCTGAGAGAAGACAGGCCATTTCGGGGGAACATAGTATGGCCCACCAGTCAGAGGACACTCCGGATAGTCACAGACCTACTTGGGGGAAGGAGGTGCCTTTGTGGGAGTGGGTGTGGGTTTGTTGTATTGTCTCATGTTCTGAGAATAGATCGAAAAGGCGGTTTGTTTGGTTTGGAGCAGACAGTTTCTAGTAAGTCATTTGACAAGGCGAGTGTTTCTGTTTATGTGTATCCCACTGTGTCCGTTGTTGTAGACATTAGAAAAGAGAATGCATTAATGGATGTGTCCTGTCTAGTATAAATCTTCCCTATAATTCATCCTGCCCAATATATGAATGGACTGCAGCTTGTCTTATCGATGTGCAACACCTGCTATCTTTCTAAGTTGTTGTTTTCTTCCGGAATTCTGGCCACTCTCCAGAATGGGCTCAGGGATTTGTGTCCAAAATATGTATCACCTCCAAGCTCTGTGACATGGCCATGTAAAGGATTGTTGAAGAGAATGGCGAGCATCTCAGAAAACTCAGATATCAGTGTGACCAGGAAAGTCTCAGTGCAGAAACACTGCTTTGGGCTTTTTGTTTACTTATTGTTGTGTTGCACTGAATGTCAGGAAGGTCTTTGCCTCAGGCCACCCCTTTGTGAAGCCTGAAGAAAACAGTTTTCAAATGGAAATGAATGGGCCTCACCTGTGGCTCTTTGCTTAATTGCTTTGGAAAGGGATGTGTCTTTATCAGCCTCTTGGTCCTGTGTGTGGCTGTGACTTAGATTCTCAGCACCTGATGGATCTTAAGAATGATCCCATGTGAGCTTCCAAAACCAGAATGGCAAAAAATATCATTCATTGTGGATGAAGACCCTTGCCTTCCTCTGTTAGGTTCCTGCACTCCAACAAATATGAATAGGGATTCTGTGAGTCAAATGAGTTCTTCAAAGCCCTGCAGAGGTGCTTGTGTTTTCGCATGACTCTAAATCACCTAAAGAATCGATACCTAAAATCAGTAGCCCTCAAATTGGAGAAACATAGAAGTATTAACGGCAGGCTTATTTGTTCACTCTTGGTTCACAGCAACGGTGTCCAGGCTACCCTGACTTTAGGCAAATGAGGGGCAAACGAGCTGATTTTGGACACTGTCTTGGGCTGCACCCCTCATGGAAACCTCCAGGCAGAGTTTAAAATGATTGACTATATGGAATAAGGTGAAAGCCATGTGGGAGTGTTTGGGTTTTAATGTTGGTCATTTGTGTGGCATTGGAAAAAATGACTGGTTCCACGTGGGCTTGAACTCTGGTGTGATTCCCCTTAAACACTGGGTTTTGGAACTGAACTCAGAGAAGCATTGCTATGAATTTTGTTGGGACTTTAAGAGGCCACGCATGAAAGTCGCTCTTGGAAACTGAGACCTAGGCCCTGGGTAGATTTCCACAGAGGCCTGGGAATCTCAGCAAGGATATCACATGATTTTATTCTTAAAGAAATGGCAGCCACAGTTGAGAGTCAAAACACACATGCACCTCACATTGTAGACCTCAATGGGCCTGGCCTAATGTGACCTTTTGTCCATTCTTTGGGAAGCCTTGCCTGTGAGATTTCTCCAGAGATTTCATTGAAATGAGCTTCCTCACCATTTAATGTTTGCTGAATGAATTGAAACCCACAGTGCCTCCAACTTCATGCTTGAAAAATGGCTAGATAAATACCATGAAATTTTTGAAATTCCTATGACCAGGTGGCACTGGAGAAACATTGGATGTCCTATTGCTGATCATGAGTATACCAGACAGTGCCTTGATTTACTGAGTTTCATGAAAATGGTGTAGAACAGAGATGCCAGTAAGTTGGAGCCTGCTGAGTAGTGGGTCTAGAGCAGTGCTGGGGAGGTGTTTGATAAAACATCCGTGGTAGGGCCATGTGGATCTACCATTGGATTCCAAATGGCTTGTAACTGACATGGTGCTGCCAGCAGACCCTTATATGTAAAGGCATCTTGTTATATGGAGAGTTTTCAGAGGAAAATTAAGAATCAGGTTGATATGGACAAGGGGGCAATGGGGCAAGCTGTGAGAGATAGAAGCCTAGTTGGTGCATTCTCTTGCAGACCCTGACCCACCACACGTGACAGAACTCCCTCCAGCACTGTGTCCCAGTTTAGCTGCTAGTATTTCGTGAAACAAATACCAAACTCACAGTGCAGCAGCCTAAACACCACAAAATTGGAGGAGGACCAAATGGCTTCCCAGTCCACACGGGGTGACGGGGAGACACTTAGTCTCTAGTGACCTTAATTTACCTAAAAAGAGAGGATTCAGCACTGCTTCATCTTGTTCATTGGAAAATAAGAAACCATGTCCTCCAGGTCACATAGATGCAGACCCAGCTTTGATGGTCTCACTACAAAGGAAGCCAAATCTCATGAAAACAACATATATTTCAAGTGCAGAAGCTCAGAGGCAGTTTCTCAAACAGTTTTTAGGCCAGCAGAGTTACATGTTTGTGGAGTGTTTACCATGTCCCTTACTTTTGGAAACTCCTAAACCACCTCCAAGGTTGTGAACTCCTGAGCATTTTCCATTCCAGATATGTATTCACTGATTGTGTAACTCTTCTCCTCTAATTGTGTCTTACTTGGGGTGAAGGTAATGTCAAGGCATTGTTTTGGAAGAGAGCGGGAGGATATTTGTGCAGCATATATTTACATACACATTGGATTCATTTTCCAATTTTTCATTCGAAGTACTGAATCCCTGACACTAACCCATACCTAGTAGACTCAGACTATTCATCCTAATATAATGGGGAAAATTAACCAAACACAATAGAAATACAAGCACTTCAGAGGAGACATGTTCTATAGTTGGACTTGACATTTGCATTATATGAGGTAGGAGTTATACATCTAGTCAAATTTTAATTGAAATATTCTCCATGTGTTTTTAAACTTAACAAATATGTGAATACTTGTTTCGAATTTCTGTAGCCTATTCACACATGTATATTTATATGCATATATAGAATCCTACCAGGTATCACACGTACATTTTTGTAAGGTGGATGTCTTGGCAGATACAAATTGTGAGAAGTGTTCACTCCTCCTAAATGCTGTTGGAAATGAAAATTCAACCTATAAGAGAGCGTCCAAAAGAACAACATTATACATAAACTCATGTTTAGTAACATAAAAATTTTTGCATCTGTGGATGATATATATTTACTGATGAATTTTGATTGGCATTTATATTGGTACGTTTTAATGTCTGTGAGTGTTATGTGTGTGTGTGTGTGTGTGTGTGTGTGTGTGTGTGTGTGTATAGATATAGATATAGATATACTCTCCAAAGTTTTCCAAATATGAAATATATGTGTCTAGTATACACTCTCTAAATTCATTCATGTTCATGTATGTTGATTTATAATCAAATTTTCACAAGATTATAATCAGAAATATTCATCCACCTGAAATACATATTTGTTTCCTAGTACTGACTACTAACTTCAGTGAAGGGTGCATACAAATTCTAATTATTCTACAGTATCTGACCCAGTCTAACATCAATGCAAGTAGACTCCTATGGGACATGATATGTAATTTGTCATTCATTTGTATTCGACACTGGTACATTATGGTTTCTTCATTTTTTGCACATCATAGGATATACATTTCATCCACAAGTTCACAAATTAATAGGCATTTGTTTCAACATTAATCACTTCTTACTTCAGAACACATGTATTGTCAGGGTTTCTTGACTGGTCTTTTCATCAGACTTCTTTCCAACACATTATTTTGAATTTCCATAATCATTTTGAAGCAAAACTCACACACTCTTCATGATAAACCAAAACACTAATATTTCCAATAGATATATAACTGGTTGGAATGAATGATTGTATATCAATATACAATTTCCATTAATTTTTCATATATCAGTTGAATTCATTATTTAAAGTTGAAAAAATTATATTATTTATTCACAGTATGGTCTATTCATGATTTTTTTTCTATGTTCATAGAAACAGGGTACACCTCTTTGTACCCCGATTCTAATATTACATCTTCAATATATTGCTCCCAGAAATGGTGAAAGAAATACTCATGTCACCTCATTATCACAGTAATATTCTGGACAAAAAATGGAAAGGTCACACTTATGATTGTACCAAAGCCTAAATGGAAAGTGAACATGGATTTCTAAAAACATCCATGTCCAGGTTGCCTAATGCTGTCAATTGTCAATCCTATTGGTGACTACATATTTGTTTTTTCCTATTTATATATTCAAACTCAACACTGTTGAAAATGTCTAATTCTTCCCTCACTTTATACTTTGCCTGATTTCGTAATGTTTCTATTGTTATCTGCTTTTCTACATATTTTCCCCAGTTCAACATAGTGACTGACTCTTCATATGTGCTGACATTTACATTCACTCTATAACCAAAACTCTATTGCTAAAGAACTTTTGGTCCAAATCCTGTACTCACTCTTCTTCCTAAACCTACCGACTATCTTCCTAATCCTACTGAATATCCCTTTTTGACCTGATGTTCTCTTCTAAATTCTATCATCCAATGTACAACGTCCTATGCCATTGTAATTCAAATTATCTAAGACATCTTTGCAGAACATAATTCAAAGCTAAGTATCCCAATCAAGGGCAAAACCCTTCTGGGCTTCAAATCATACCTAGATTTCTGTTTTCATACTTATATTTCACCTCTATATTCTTGTAAATATTGCAGGTTCCCAATACCATTATTCATCGCACAGAATCATTCGTCACCAAATCAAACCTGTTTTTAAACCCAAGTATACACTGTTCCCTCAATCATTTTAGAGAAGAGCAGGGACAGAGGGGTTCTTACAATACAGGAAAGTTGGGGATCTTCCACCAGATGAGAACCTCAAATGACCATGCACAAATGATACCTGGAGAAGGTGTAGCCAGGTATGAAGCACCTGAGAGAGCAAAAGTCATCTTCCATGGCAAACAACCTGGTCAGGATGAAGGGATGTGTCTGAATCTGCCTCTGTCTTCTTACTGTAGACAAGATGGAACAATCCAGGCCTGAGTGGAGAGCTGTTCCCGGGTGCCAATGGTTGATATACATTCTACCTTATGAAAGTGTCACAGGAAGTAGGGGAAACCTCCATCTTATGTAACCCTTGGAAGCAACTGTTAGGACAAAGTGGTTGCCAAGGCAGTGACCTCATTCAGTTCCAAAGAATGTGACATACCTCATTTCCTTAGTGATGAAACTCTCTGAACTTAGTATCCAAGAAGCCAGGCACCCAGAGGCAGTCCCAGTCCCAGGCCCAGTGGGCTCACTTGTTTGGATTTACCAAGGACAGAGTCAGTTTTCTTGGTACCTAATGATGTGAGGATGGCCAAATGCCAGGAGAGCTCTGAAGATGGACCTTTCCTGAGAAAACAGGTAGTGGCTAACCACTTTTTCCTGACATCTTCACAGAGTTGGTCGAGGAAACATGATCTGAGAGAAGACAGGCCATGTCGGGGGAACATAGTATGGCCCACCAGTCAGAGGATACTTCGGATAGTCAAAGACCTACTTGGGGGCAGGAGGTGCCTTTGTGGGAGTGGGTGCGGTTTTGTTGTTTTGTCTCATGTTCTGAGAATAGATAGGAAAGGCGTTTTGTTTGGTTTGGAGTGGACAGTTTCTAGTAAGTCATTTGACACGGCGAGTGTTTCTGTTTCTGTGTATCCCACTGTGTCCGTTGTTGTAGACATTAGAAAAGAGAATGCATTAATGGATGTGTCCTGTCTAGTATAAATCTTCCCTATAATTCATCCTGCCCAATATATGAATGGACTGCAGCTTGTCTTATCGATGTGCAACACCTGTTATCTTTCTAAGTTGTTGTTTTTTTCCTGAATTCTGGCCACTCTCCAGAATAGGCTCATGGATTTGTGTCCAAAATATGTACCACCTCCAAGCTCTGTGACATGGCCATGTACTGGATAGTTGAAGAGAATGCGAGCATCTCAGAAAACTCAGATATCAGTGTGACCAGGAAAGTCTCAATGCAGAAACACTGCTTTGGGCTTTTTGCTTACTTATTGCTGTGTTGCACTGAATGTCAGGAAGGTCTTTGCCTCAGGCCACCCCTTTGTGAAGCCTGAAGAAAACAGTTTTCAAATGGAAATGAATGGGCCTCACCTGTGGCTCTTAGCTTAATTGCTTTGGAAAGGTATGTGTCTTTATCAGCCTCTTGGACCTGTGTGTGGCTGTAGCTTAGATTCTCAGCACCTGATGGATCTTAAGAATGATCCCATGTGAGCTTCCAAAACCACAATGGCAAAAAATATCATTCATTTTGGATGAAGTCTCTTGCCTTCCTCTGTTAGGTTGCTGCACTCCATCAAATGAGAATAGGGATTATTTGGGTCAAATGAGTTCTTCAAAGCCCTGCAGAGGTGCTTGTGTTTTCGCATGACTCTAAATCACCTAAAGAATTGATACCTAAAATCAGTAGACCTCAAATTGGAGAAACATAGAAGTATTAACGGCAGGTTTATTTGTGCACTCCTGGTTCACAGAAACGGTGTCCAGCCTACCCTGACTTTAGGCAAATGAGGGGCAAACGAGCTGATTTTGGACACTGTCTTGGGCTGCACCCCTCATGGAAACCTCCAGCCAGATGTTAAGATGATTGACTATATGGAATAAGATGAGGGCTATGTGGGAGTGTTTTGGTTTTAATGTTGGTCATTTGTGTGGCATTGGAATAAATGACTGTGTCCACGTGGGCTTGAACTCTGGTGTGATACCCCTTAGAGACTGGGTTTTGGAACTGAACTCAGAGAAGCATTGCCATGAATTTTGTTGGGATTTAAAGAGGCCATGCATGAAAGTCGCTCTTGGAAACTGAGACCTAGGCCCCGGGTGGATTTCCACAGAGGCCTGGGAATCTCAGCAAGGATATCACATGATTTTATTCTTAAAGAAATGGCAGCCATAGTTGAGAGTCAAAACACACATGGACCTCACATTATAGACCTCAATGGGCCTCGCCTAATGTGACATTTTGTCCACTCTTTGGGAAGCCTTGCCTGTGAGAGTTCTCCAGAGATTTTATTGAAATGAGCTTCCTCACCATTTAATCTTTGCTGAATGAATTGAAACCCACAGTGCCTCCAACTTCATGCTAAAAAATGGCTAGATAAATACCATGAAATTTTTGAAATACCTATAACCAGGTGGTACTGGAGAAACATTGGATGTCCTTTTGCTGATCATGATTATACCAGACAGTGCCTTGATTTACTGAGTTTCATGAAAATGGTGTAGAACAGAGATGCCAGTAGTTTGTAGCCTGCTGAGTAGTGGGTCTAGAGCAGTGGTGGGGAGGTGTTTGATAAAACATTCGTGGAAGGGCCTTGTGGATCTACCATTGGATTCCAAATGCCTTGTAACTGACATGGTGCAGCCAGCAGACCCTTATATGTAAAGGCATCTTGTTATATGGAGAGTTTTCAGAGGAAAATTAAGAATCAGGTTGATATGGAAAAGGGGGCAATGGGGAAAGCTGTGAGAGATAGAAGCCTAGTTGGTGCATTCTCTTGCAGACCCTGACCCACCACACGTGACAGAACTCCCTCCAGCACTGTGTCCCAGTTTATCTCCTAGTATTTCGTGAAACAACTACCAAACTCACAGTGCAGCAGCAAAAACTCCACAAAAAATGGAGGAGGACCAAATGGCTTCACAGTCCACACGGGGATACACTTAGTCCCCAGTGGCCTCAGTTTACTTACAAAGAGACTATTCAGCACTGCTTCATCTTGTTCATTGGAAAATAAGAAACCATGTCCTCCAGGTCACATAGATGTAGACCCAGCTTTGATGGTCTCACTACAAAGGAAGCCAAATCTCCTGAAAACAACATATATTTCAAGTGCGGAAGCTCAGAGGCAGTTTCTCAAAAAGTTTTTAGGCCAGCAGAGCTCCATGTTTGTGGAGTGTTTACCCTGTCCCTTACTTTTTGAAACTCCTCTACCACCTCCAGAATGTGAACTCCTTAGCATTTTCCATTCCAGATATGTATTCACTGATTTTGTAACTCTTCTCCTCTAGTTGTGTCTTACTTGTGGTGAAGGTAATGTCAAGGCATTGTTCTGGATGAGAGCGGGAGGATATTTGTGCAGCGTATATTTACATACACATTGGATTCATTTTCCAATTTTTCATTCGAAGTACTGAATCCCTGACACTAACCCATACCTAGTAGACTCAGACTATTCATCCTAATATAATCGGGAAAATTAACCCAACACAATAGAAATACAAGCACTTCAGAGGAGACATGTTGTATAGTTGGACTTGACATTTGCCTTATATAAGGTTGGAGTTATAAATCTAGTGAAATTTTAATTGAAATATTGTCCATGTGTTTTTAAACTTAACAAATATGTGAATTCTTGTCTCCCTTTTCTGTAGCCTATTCACACATGTATATTTCTATGCATATATAGAATCCTACCAGGTATCACACGTACATTTTTGTGAGGTGGCTGTCTTGGCAGATACAAATTGTGAGAAGAGTTCACTCCTCCTAAATGCTTTTGGAAATGAAAATTCAACCTATAGGAGAGCGTCCTATTAAAAAAACATTATATATAAACTCATGTTCAGTAAAATAAATATTTTTTGCATTTGTGGATGATATATATTTACTGATGAATTTCGATTGGCATTTATATTGGTACTTTTTAATGTCTGTGAGTGTTGTGTGTGTGTGTGTGTGTGTGTGTGTATATATATATATATAGATATAGATATAGATATAGATATAGATATAGATATAGATATATAGATATAAATATAGATATACTCTCCAAATTTTTCAAAGTATGAAATATATGTGTCTTATTTTGCACTCCCTAAATTTTTCATATTCATGAATGTGGATTTATAATTATCTTTTCACAAGATTATTCTCAGAAACATTCATATACCCTACGAGACTCTTACCACTAATACTAATATAATGGAGAAAAAGAACCCAAACAGAATAGATACAAGCATTTCAGAAGAGACATGGTGTATAGTTGGACTTGCCTTTTGCATAATATAAGGTAGGAGTTATAAATCTATTCAATTTATTGAAATAATTTTCCATGTGTTATTTTTTTTGACACAACACAAAATTTAATCTTTGAAAAATAAATAAAATTGACACTTCCTTAACCAAGCTAATGAAGAAAAAAAACCTCAAATAACTAAAATTAAGGATCATAAAGGAACTTTTACAGAGTACAAAACTAAAATACAGAGAATAATTGAAAACTAATTTGAAAATTTATAGTCTAATAAATTAAAATACCATGATGACATCAATAAAATTTTAGAGATATACCCAAACTTAATTAGTAGGACGTGAACAATTTAAACAAATCAATTTCAAGCAATGAAATAGAAGTTGCTGTCAACAGCCTACCAATCAAGCAAAGCCCAGGAACAGACAGATTCTCAGCCATGTTCTACAAGACCTTCAAAGAAGCATTCATCACAATACTCCTCAAATTATTCCATAAAATAGAAAAGGATGGAACTCCTCCAAACTCATTCCATGAGGCTATTATCACTCACATACCAAAATCAGACAAAGACACATCAAGGAAAGAAATCTTCAGAGCAATATTCCTGACAAAGATATATACAAAAATTCTCAATAAAATTCTTTTTTTTAAGCCAAAGTTAATCAAAAGGGATAAAGAGGGACACTACACACTATTCCATGTGTTTTTAAAGTTAAGAAATATATGAATTCCTGTCTCCCTTTCTCTGTAGCCTATTAAGCACATGTATTTTTATATGCACAAATAGAATCCTACCTGGTTTCACACGTACATTCTTGTAAGGTGGCTGACTTGGCAGATACTATTTGTGAGAAGAGATCACTCCTCCTAAACGCTCTTGGTACAGAAAATTCAACCCATGGGTGAGCTTCCTAGATGAACAACATTATACATACATCCATGTTCAGTAAAATGAATATTTTGGGATATGCAGATGAGTTATTTTTCATGATGAATTTCGATTGACATATATATTGCGACATTATAATGTGTGTGTGTTTGTCTCTCTCTCTCTCTCTCTCTCTCTCTCTCTCTATATATATATATATATATATATATATATATATATATATAGTCTCCAGATTTTCCAAAATATGAAATATATGTCTTCTTATACACCACCTGAATTCATTCATATTCATATATGTGGATTTATAATCAACTTTTAACAAGTTTATTCTCAGAAATATACATCCACTGAAATACATATTTGTTTCCTAGTACTGAAAACTAAATTCAGGGAAGGGTTCTTACAAATCCTAATATTTCTAGACTAACTGACCAAGTTTAACATCAATGCAAATACATTCCTATTGGATATGATGTGTTTTTTAAAGTTCATTTTTATTCAAACTTGGTGCGTTATTATTTATTCAGTTTATGGACATCATAAAATATATCCTTTCATTCACAAGTTCACAAATTTATAAATATTTGGTTTACTTTCAATCACTTCCTCCTTCGGAACACATATATTCCTCTATGTTTCTTGACTGGTCTTTTCACTAGACTTCTTTCTAAACACATTATTTTCGATTCCATTATCATTTTTGAAGCAAAACTCACACACTATTCATGATAAACGGTAACCCTAATAATACCATTAGATATATAACTTGTTGGAATGAATGTACATATATCAATATATGATTTCGTCTATATTTTCAGATATTAAAACAATCCATTATGTAAATTTGGAACCAGTCACATAATTTTTTCACAGTATGGTCTATTAATGCATCATCTCTATATTCATCAACACAGGGTAAACCTCTTAGTATCCCCAGTACTAATTTATATGTTTTCAAAATATTGCTCCCAGAAAAGGTGGAAGAAATACTCATGTCACCTGATCTACATATACATATTATCACAGTAATATTCTGGACACAAAATGCAAAGGTCACCATTATGATTGCAATAAAGCCTCAATGGAATGTGAACATGGATTACTAAAAAATCCATGTCCAGTTTGCCTAATGCTCTCAAATGTCAATCCAATTGGTGACTACATTTTTGTTTCTTTTTAAGATTATGTATTCAACCTCAACCCTGTTGAAAATGTCAAATCTTATCACTCACGTTATACTTTGCCTGATTTCCTAATGTCTCTATTGATGTCTGCCTTCCTACATATTTTTCCCAGTTCATCATTGTGCCCAACTTTTCACATATGGTGCCATTTATATTCACTCTCTAACCGAAACCTATTGCTAAAGAACTTTTGGTCCAAATCCTAGACTCACTCTTCCTCCTAAACCTACTGACTATCTTTCTAATCCTACACACTATCCCTTTTTCACTGGATGTTCTCTTCTACATTCAATCATCTGAGGTACAGGGTCTTATGCAATTGTATATCGATTTGCATCGACCTCGGTGCAAATCATTACTCAAGCTAAGGATCCCAATCAAGAGCCCAAATCCTTCTGGGCTTCAAATATTACCTAGATTTTTGTTTTCATACTTATATTTTACCTCTATATTCTTATAAATATTGCTGGTTCCCAATACCATTATTCATCCAGCAGAATGATTCCTAAGCCAAATGGAACATGCTATTAACCCTAACCATACAATGTTCCCTCAATCTCACTTTACAGAAGAGCAGGGATAAAGTTGATCTTACAATACAGGAAGTTAGGAGATCTTCCACCTGCTGAGTACCTCAAAATCCATGCAGAAATAATCCCTGGACAAGATGTAGGCAGCTATGAAAGACCTGAGAGAACAAAAGTCATATTCCATGGCAAACAACATGGTCAGGATGAAAGGATGTGTCTGAGTCAGCCTCTCTATTCTTAATGCAGGGAAGATGGACCAAAGCAGGCCTGTGTGGAGAGCTGTTCCCAGGTGACTATGGTTTCTATACCATTCTAACATGTGAAAGTATCACAGGAAGTAGGGCAGCCTCCATGTCAGGAGACAATAGGATGCAACTGTTAGGACAAAGTAGTGGCCAAGACAGGGACCTCATTTATTTCCTGAAGGTAGTGACCTCACCTCATTTCCTTGGCGATGGAACTCTCTGAATTTTGTGATCCAGGAAGCCAGGCACCAGAGCCAGTCCAAGTCCCAGTCGCAGTGGGCTCACTTGTTTGGATTTACTAAGGACAGAGTCAGTCTTTCTTGGTACCTACTGATGTAAGGGTTGCCAAATACTAAGAAAGCTCTGAAGAGGGGTCTTTCCTGAGAGGACAGGAATTGGCTCACCACTGCCTCCTGACAACTTCACAGATTTGACCAAGGAGACCAGATCTGAGACAGAAAGGCCATTTGTGGGGAACATCGTATGGCCTACCAGTCAGAGGACACTCCAGATAGTGACAGACCTACTTGGGGGAAGGAATTGCATTTGTGGGTGTTGGTTTGTGTTTGTGGTTTTTTTCCATGTTCTGAGAATAGGTAAAAAAGGAGGTTTGTTTGGATTGGAGTGGACTGTTTCCAGTAAGTCATTTGACAAGGAGACTGTTTCTATTTCTGTGTATCCCACTGTGTTTTTCTTTGTGGATATTAGAAAAAAATAGCTCATTGGGTGTGTCCTGTCTAGTAGAAAGCTTCCCAGCATGCATCCTTTCCAATTAATGAATGGACTGAGGCTTGCCTTATCCATGGGCAACACCTGCTATCTACCTAATTTTCCATTTTTTCATGAATTCTGGCCACTCTCAAGATTAGTATCATGTATTTTTGTACAAGATATGTACCACCTCCAAGCTCTGTGACATGGCCATGTACTGGATAGCTGAAGGGAATGGCGAGCAACTCAGAAAACTCACATATTAGAGTAACAAGGAAAGTCTCCGTGGAGAAACCCTGCTTGGGGCCTTTTGATTACCTATTGTTCTGTTGCTCTGAATGTCAGAAAGGTCTTTGCCTCAGGCCACCCCTTTGTGAAGCCTGAAGAAAACAGTTTTCAAATGGAAATGAATGGGCATCACCTGTGGCTCTTTGCTTCATTGCTTTGGAAATGGATGTATCTGAATCAGCCTCTTGGCCCTGTGTGAGCCTGTGGTTTAGATTTTCAGCACCTGATGAATCTAAAGAAAGATCCCATGTGGGCATCCAAAACCTAAATGGAAAAAAGATCAGTCATTGTGGATGAAGCCTCTTGCCTTCCTCTGTAAGATTTCTGACCTATATCAAGTGAGAATAGGGATCATTTGTGTCAAATAAGTTCTTCAAAGGGCTGCAGAGGGGAGACAATAGGTGCTTGGGTTTTCTTATAACTCCAATTCACACTAAAAATCTATACCCCACAGTCAGTAGGCCTCAAATTTGAGAAGTGGAGTAGTATTAACGGCAGGCCTATTTGATCACTTCTGGTTCACACTAACGTTGTCCAGGCCACCCTGACTTTAGGCAAATGAGGGACAAGGGAGATTATTTTTGACACTGTCTTGGGCTGTGCCCCTCAAGGAAACCTCCAGCTAGAGGTTATGATTAGTGTCTATATAAAAAGATGAAGAGGGCCATGTGAGAGTGTTTTGGTTTTAATTGTCATCATTTGTGTGGCAATTTGAAGAGATGCCTGGGTCCACCTGGGCTTGAACTCTGTTGTGATTCCCCTTAGAGACTGAGTTGTGTAACTGACCTCAGAGAAGTATTGCCATGAATTGTGTTGGGATTTCAGGAGGCCACACATGAGATTCACCATTGGAATCTGAGATCTTGGCCCAGGGTGACTTTACACAGAGCACTGGGAATCTAAGCCAGGATATCACAAGATTTTATTCTGAAAGATTCCAGCCATAGTTAAAACACCAACAGGGAATCTTTAGATCACTTATAAGCAAATTAAAAAACAAAATTTTTTAACAAGAGTAAAAATACTTAGTTAATGTAATGCTACCCTGAATTTTTTGGGTGAGTTTTACTTTATATTCCCTGTTTGAGATCCTAGTAAACTTGAGAGAAAAAAAAAAAGAAAAAAACAAAACTTTTGAACATAACTTTAAATGAAATAAAATCTGACCTACTGCTTTCGTAGTCATTCTCACATGTAGTAAGATGGGACACAGAGCCTTATCTCAGGTAAGACAGGGCTCTTTATAAATCTTAAGTGTTTTAGTTCTAAAGCTGATCTTCGTTTTTTAATATCCTTTTACAAAGTTTACATAAATTGTTTGAGGTCACATGAACATTAGCTAACACCATATAATTTCACTTTTGAAACATGAATTAAAGAATGGCTGAATGTTTTTAACATTCAAATAGATTAGGCTCTCATTAATTTAAAAATACATTTAAATTGTTGCACAATGTAAAGTGTAACATAAAACTTTACATATCTTATTGATAACAGGTAAATAAATCCCGAATATATATTTTATTTACCATACAACTTCAGAACACCAGCTTGATATAATGCTCTTTTAATGTTTCTACCTTATCGAGTTGTATAACTGGAAGATATGAGCACATTAATAGCATCACAGTTACATGGATGTTTCTACATTAACCAAGTTTATCTTTTAAAGAAATGGCAGTACAGTGCTCTAAAATAACAGTTCTGTTTTAAACAGTTGTTTAATTTTTATGGTTGCTTGCTCTGGAAAAAATAAAACTTAATAAACACAATGTTATGAGTAATCTTATGTTTTAAGAAATTTTTGTCTCTTTAACACATGACTAATTTTTACAATCTTACACAGACTTTAGTAGAAAGTCTGTATAAGATTGTAAAATTTTATACAGATTTTGTACTAAAAATTGATAGACCTTAGTATATCAATCAGATATCAAACAAAAACACTCATGAATGAGTAAATCCAAATCAAATTTACTTTACTTTTTAATCAAAATATTAGACAAATGTATTGAACAGTGTAAACCATTTTTTGGTTGAAGGAAAAGTCCTAGAACAAAGTCATATAGACCTTTGGTAGACAATAATATTTTATTAGATTTTTGAACACCTAGAAAAACTTATAGGCATAAATTTGAAGACATTTATATTTATGTGTTTATCCAATCTAAATTGAAACATTTAAACCACGTGAATTAAAGATCTGTGGTCCACTTTTTAAAATTTGTTTTTATGAGCGCTTTTTTATATGAGTGCTCCTTATATATGTTAATTTGTGTATCATTTGAATGATATACGGACATATGTGTATGTATATATATATATATATATATATATATATATATATATATATATATATATATATATATAGATAGATATATAGATAGATAGATAGAGAGAGAGAGAGAGAGAGAGAGAGAGACATACAACACATAACAAAAGTGTGCACACCTAATAATAGTGAAGGCCTTGTAGCTTTTCACAGGTGAAATCACCATTGCAATGTTTTTAAAACTCCACAGTTGGTCAAAGATAAAACTGATCAGAAAAACATTAACCTAGGTCTGTAGGATCAAAATCATAAACTCAAAAAAAAAAAGAATCTAAGAAAAAATTATGAGTCCTAGAAAAAATGACTGGCCGGTAATTAGTAAATACCATACAATTTACCATTTTTTTCCCTTAGGCCTCAGATCAGTCTCCTACTGAGCTTACAGGAGACTTTCATTTGCATTTCAACAGAAGTCCTGGCTGAGGTCTGGAAGGAGCAGGAAAAAACTGCTATTCTGAGCAGACACCTCAGGCCTAAGGCATTTTAACCATAATTTTCTGGTTAGGATGTTGAAAATTATGCTACAAGTTTAAGATACAATTCACAAAATTTTATATCTTTACATCTTGTTTTGTCAACAGATATCATACTATGATTTACTATCCTTGTCCAAATTAATGCACTGGTAAACACAGTGACATTTTCCCAGGCTACCCAATTCAGAATTGGAGAAAAAAAGACTGCATGATTGGGAAGTTACTTGCCAACTTGGAAGTAGAGTTCTTTAGTTTTCCATCCTAAGTATTTAAGTTCTCTGGCATGAATTATCTGAAATCAAAAACTAAACAATTACCTAAACCCGACTTTTAACTGCAATATTGTGCAATGCTTCAAAAAACGCATTCAGATACCAGATTTTTACAATAAAACATCATCATTTAGACACAAATTCAGCTAAGATCATTATCAAGAAACAATTTATAATATAAACACATTATTGCACATGTCTTAAAGGGCCAAAAACAAAGGCACAAGACAGACAGAAAGGAACTCCAGAATATGGCTGACAGACAGAAGCCTTTAAAACAGAGCAGATAAGAGAAAAATCTCCTGCACCAGTGGCACCACAGATGTCCCCACAAGGGGACCAGATGTTTTCACAGAGAAGCTACCTGAAATGTAAAATCAAGGGTCTCCATGGTGACTTTACTGCATTTAGTGTCCCCTTTTTATTTTTCTCTTTTAAAAGAAGACAGAGGTGTCATAATTCTTACAGTGCAGGGAAGGAAGGAGGGAATTCCCTGAAGCAACAGGGCTTTGGCAGTTGCTGGGGTCCCTCAGTCCCTCCTTTTACTTACAGGATTAGCTCTTCTGTTTCGGGTCCACTCCAAGCATGCTCCATCTCCTAACATTTCAGTCGTCAGCTCTCAAAAAGTTCTGGGACGGGGCCGGGTATCAAAATTTGTAACTTAAAGTTCGGTTTCTGACCCTGAAGCAAATTAATGCTAATTTAATAATGAGGACAGGGTTTTGAGAAAAAGAAAATGGAGGTTTATTGCTTTGCTAACAAAGGAAAAACAAGGGGACTCTGCCAAAAGGTTGTGACTCTCATGATCTGGAGGGACAAGGGATTTTAAAGAGTTTCACTTGTTAACCTGGGGTATACTCAGTTCTTCGTTCCCCAGCAGGCATTGCCCTGTGCAGTGGGTGTGCTCCAGGCAGCCAGCTAGGGGCTTCTTTCTTCCTGCTTAACATAGGTGGGTAAAGTTCATCACAGTTCCTTAAAACACAGTCGAAAGGGTGTCAGGCTTACTTGCTTTGTTATCCTTTTTCACGTCCAATATCCTTAAAATTTTACCACAGAAATCAAACAAAAAAACGCACAAAAACAAACAACAAAAAACATATAGACCACAGAACAAAACACAGAAAAACAGAATCCTGGTGCCGAAACAGAAAAATAGAGGAGCAATGCAACATCTTGCTAAAGCTCCAGGGTAGGAGCGTGTGTGTGCCCATCGGCACCTCTCTACCCTTCCAGAGGAATTCCCTACAGAACAGAACAGAGGACAGCATGATTCTCATTACTGTCCTGGACAGGAGTGTATGTGAGCCTCCCCAGGCCACCTCTCTGTCATCAGAAGAGATCTCCCTTAACCAGATATCAGATGTTATAAAGGCGCCACTTACCTATGGAGGCCTCCTCCACCAGGGGCTTGATAATAGTTTTAGTGTGGTGGTTCACTGCAGTGCTCCCCAGACTGACGGCTCACTCCAAGGCCTTGGAACATCTCAAGTTGTGCACCCCCTAGAGTGGTTCTCCAGCCCAGTGCCCTGGAGGGAAGGCCAGCTTCAGAATTTTCAGCAGTCTGGTTTTGTGATCTGCTCGGGCAGGGTCATCTCACTGGGGAACTCCAAAATTTTGGACTAGGATGCAAGAAAAGACCACTGACTCCAATTAAAATCAAATTAAGGCAAGCTTATTATTTCGACAGGCTGTGCTGCCTCTCCTTCCCAAAATGGCGGGAACAAGACAGCAACCCCACCTTTCCTACAGCCCAGCTATATAGCCCAGAAAGTTACACAAATGGGTGGTTACAGATAACAAAACTTTGAAAGCATCACACTAATGGTAGTTTACATTTTTTTTTTTTTTGCTGGCCCCAATATCAGAAATAATGAGGACCATTAGGGCCTCAGAGAGGGTTGTTGTCTGGCCAGGGAAGGCCAATATTTATGAGGTGTCACTAAAGTTTCAGAAAGTACTGTTATCTGGTCAGAGAGCCAGGTGTGGATGAGTTCAAGGCACGGGCAGGCGTTCCAAGCAGGTTCAGAATTTGCAGTAATTTAGAGTAAAGCCAAAATTATCTTTTCACTGCTTTGTGGCAAGATGGTTCCCAATTTTAATAAAAAATCAGGTTGGGTCTATCAAGCCTCTCCCTTACTTTTGGAAACTCCTCTGCAAACTCCAATGTTGTGAACTCCCGAGCATTTTAATTCCAGATATGTATTCACAGAATTTCTAACTCTTCTATTCCAATTGTGTCTTTCTTGGGGCGAAGGTAATATCAAGTCATTGTTCTGGATGAGAGTGGAAATATTTTTGTGTAGCACATATTTGCATACACATTTAGGAGATCACTCCTCCTAAACACTGTTGGAACAGAAAATTCAAACTATGGGGGAGCTTCTTAGTTGAACAACATTATTCATGAATCCAAGTTCATTAAACAAATAGTTTTGGATCAGTGGATGATATATATTTCAAGATGAATTTCAATTGGCATATACTATGCTACATTTTAATGTCTGTGTGTGTTTTTTGTTTATAATGTTTTGCGATTTATATGGATTTAAAATCAAGTTTCCACAAGATTATTCTCAGAATATTCATCCACCTGAAATACATATTTGTTTCCTAGTACTGAAAACTAACTTCAGTAAATGGTGCATAAAAATCCTAATATTTCTACAGTAACTGACCCAGATTAATATCAATGCAAGTAGATTCCTAGGGGACATGATGTGTATTTTGATGTTCATTTTTATTCAACACTGCTACATTACTATTTCTGCAGCTTATGCACATCATACTGTATATATTTCATTCAAAAGTTCGCAAATTTATATGCATGTGTTTCACGTTCAATCACTTCCTGCTTCAGAACACATGAATTCCTCCAGGTTTCTTGACTATTCTTTTCATGATACTTCTTTCCAAACACATTATTTTTGATTTCCATAATCACGTTTGAAGCAAAACTCACACACTTTTCAGGATAAAATATAACCCTAATATTACCATTAGATGTATAAGTGGTTGGAATGAATGATTGCATATCAATATGAGATTTCTTTTATATTTTCAGATATCAATTCAATCCATTATTTAAAGTGGAACCAGTTATATTATTTATACACAGTATGGTTTATTCATGCATAATCTGCATATTCATAGACACAGGGTACACCTATTTGTACCCCAAATACTAAATTATACGTCTACAAAACATTGCTCCAGAAATGGTGGAAGAAATATTCATGTCACCTGATCTACACATACATTTTATCACAATAATATTCTGGACACAAAATGCAATGGTCACACTTATGATTTTAAAAAAGCCTAAATGGAAAGTGAACATGGATTACAAAAAAACATCCAAGTCCTGGTTACCTAATGCTCTCGAATTCAATCCTATTTGTGACAACATATTTGTTTCTTCCTAAGATTATATATTCAAACTCAACCCTGTTGAAAATGTCTAAACCAATTACACACTTTATACTTTTGCTGATTTCCTAATGTCTCTATTTATGTCTGCTTTCCTACATATTTTCCCCTGTTCATCATTGTGACTGACTCTTCACATGTGCTGACATTTACATTCACTCTCTACCCGAAACCCTATTTGTAAAGAACTTTTGGTCCAAATCCTATACTCACTCTTCTTTATAAACCTGCTGACTACCTTGGTAATCCTACGGACTATTCCTTTATGACTAGATGTTCTGTTTGTTATTCAATCATCCGAGGTACAAGATCCAATTTCATTGTATATTGACTTATCTGAGACATCTGTGCAGAATATAATTCAAAGCTAAGTATCCCACTCAAGGGCCCAATGCCCTACTTGGCTTCAAATCTTCCCTAGATTTCTGTTATATTTTACCTATATATTCTTGTAAATATCACAGGTTTCCAATACCATTATTCATCCAGCAGAATGATTGCTAACCAAAATTGAACATATTATTAACCCTAACCATACACTGTTCCCTCAATCTAACTTTAGAGCAGTGCAGGGACAGAGTTGGTCTTACAAAAGAGGAATGTTGGGGATCTTCCACCTGCTGAGAATATCAAAGATCCATGCAGAAATGATCCCCGAAGAAGATGTAGACTGCTATGAAGGACCTGAGAGAGCAAAAGTTAGCTTCCATGGCAAACAACCTGGTCACTATGAAGGGATGTGTCTGAATAAGCCTCTCTCTTTTTAATATAGAGCAAATGGACCAAACCAGGCCTGTGTGGAGATCTTTTCCCCGGTACCAATGGTTGATATACCATTCTAACTTGTGAAAGTGTCACAGGAAGCAGGGGCAGCCTCCATCTCATGGGACCCTTGGAAGCAACTGTTAGGACAAAGTGGTTGCCAAGGCTGTGAGCTCATTCACTTCATGAAGGAAGTGACCTACCTCACTTTCTTGGTGATGGAACTCTCTGAACTTGGGATCCCTGAAAACAGGCAGCCAGAGTCAGGCCCAATAACAGTCACAGAAGTCTCACTTTTTGGATTTACCAAGGAGAGAGTCAATCTTTCTTGGTATCTACAGATGTGAGGATGGCCAAATGCCAGGAAAGATCTGAATTGGGGTCTTTCCTGAGAAAGCAGGTATTGGCTCACCGCTGGCTCCTGACAACTTCACAGACTGGGCCAAGGAGTCCAGATTTGAGAATAGAGAAGCCATTTCGGGGGAACATAGTATGGCCCACAAGGCAGAGGACACTCTTGATAGTCACAGACCCTCTTGGGGGAAAAAGGTGCCTTTGTGGGAATGAGTGTGTGTATGTGGTTTTGTCTCATGCTCTGAGAATAGGTAGGAAAGGCGGTTTCTTTGGTTTAGAATGGACTGTTTCTAGTAAGTCATTTGACAAAGCAAGTGTTTCTATGTCTGTGTATCCAACTGTGTCCATGGTTGTAGACATTACAAAAGAAAATGCATCAATGGATGTGTCCTGTCTAGGAGAAAGCTTCCCCACATTCATCCTGCCCAATTTATGAAAGGACGGAGGCTTGCCTTATTGATGGGCAAGACCTGCTGTCTTCCTAAGTTTCTGTTTTCTTCTTGAATTCTGGCCACTCTCCAGAATAGACTCATGGTTTTGTCACCAAGATATGTAGCACCTCAAAGCTCTGTGACATGGCCGTGTACTGGATAGCTGAAGGGAATGGCGAGAATCTCAGGAAACTCAGATATCTGTGTGATCATGAAAGTCTCAGTGGAGAATCTCTGCTTTGGGCCTTTGCTTACCTATTGTTCTGTAGCACTGAATGTCAGGAAGGTCTTTGCCTAAGGCACCACTTTGTGAAACCTGAATAAAACAGTTTTCTAATGGAAATGAATGAGCATCACCTGTCTCTCTTTGAGTAATTGCTTTTGAATGGGATGTGTCTGAGCCAGTCTGTTGGCTGTGTGTGAGGCTGTGGCTTGCATTCTCAGCACCTGATGGATCTAAAGAAAGATGCCATGTGTGCATCCAAAACCAAAATGGCCAAAAGAGCAGTCATTGTGGATAAAATCTCTTGCCTTCCTCTGTAAGGTTCCTGACCTCTATCAAGTGAGAATATGAATCCTTTGGGTCAAATGACTTCTTCAAAGCCCTGCGGAGGCTAGCCAATAGGTGCTTGGGTTTTCTCATGACCCCAATGCCCATAAAGAATCTAAACCCCACAGTCAGTAGGCCTCAAATTGGAGAAGCTGAGCAGTATTAATGGTAGGCCTTTTTGATCACTTCTGGTTCACAGAAGGGGTGTCCAGGCCACTCTGACTTTATGGAAATGACGAGCAAGAGTGCGTATTTTGGACACTGTCTTGTCCTGCGCTCCTCATAGAAACCTCCAGCTAGAGGTTATGATGAGTGTCTATATGGAAGAAGATGAGAGCCATGTGGGACTATTTTGGTTTTAATTGTGGTCATTTGTGTGGCACTTGGAAGAGATGACTGGGTCCACCTGGGTTTGAACTCTGGTGTGAATCCCCTTAGAGACTGAGTTCTGGAAGTGACCTCAGAGAAGTATTGCCATGAATCGAGTTGGGATTTTAGGAAGCCATGCATGAGAGTCGCCCTTATAAACTTAGATCAAGGTCCAGGGTGGCTTTCCACAGAGCACTGGGAATCTCAGCCAAATTATCCCATGATTTTATTCTTAAAGACTTGGCAGCCATACTTGAGAGTCAAAACACACATGGAACTCACATTGTAGACCTCAATAGGCCTGGCTTCATGTAACCTTTTGGCCACTCTATGGGAAGCATTGCCTATGAAAGTTCTCCAGAGTTTCACTGAAATGAGCTTCCTCAACATTTAATGGTTCTTGAAAGCCACAGTGCCTCCCAACTACATCCTTGAAAAATGGCTAGATAAATACTTTGAAATTTTTGAAATTCCCATGACCAGGTGGCACTGGAGTATCTTTGGATGTCCTGCTGCTGATCATGAGTGTACCAGAGAGTGCCTTGATTGACTGGAATTTATAAAAATAATGTAGAACAGAGATGGTAGTAAGTTGGAGCCTGCTGAGTAGTGGGCCTAGAGCAGTGGTAGCCACGTGTGTGATAAAACATCTGTGGTGGGTCCATGTGATTAGCCCATTTGCTTTCAAATGGCTTGTGACTGACATGGTGCAGCCAGCAGACCCTTATTTGTAAAGGCATCTTTTTATTTGGAGAGCTTTCAAGGTAATGATCAGAATCAGGTTGATATGGTCAAGGGTGCAAGCTATGTGAGAAAGAAGCCTGGTTGTTTCATTCTCCTGCAGACCCTAACCCACCACACGTGACAGAACTCCCTCTAGCACTGTGTCCCAGTTGAACTTGTTGTTCAAAAAGCCCAGTGCAGCAGCAAGAACCAAAAGCCCCAGTGCAGCAGCAAGAACCACCACAAAAATTTGAGGAGGACCAAATGGCTTCACAGTCCACACGGGGTGAAACTTAGCCTCCAGTGGCCACACTTTACCTACAAAGAGAGAATTCAGCACTGCTGCCTCAGGTTCATTTGAAAATAAGAATCCATGTTCTCCAGGTCATATAGATGCAGACCCAGCTTTGATGGTCTCACTACAAAAGAAGCTAAAACTCCTTAATACAACATATATTTCAAGTGCCCAGCTTCAGAGGCAGTTTCTCAAGAAGTCTTTAGGCCAGCAGAGCTCAATGTTTGTGGAGTGTTTATCATGTCCCTTACTTTTGGAAACTGCTCTACCACCTCCAAGGTTGTGAACTCCTGAGCATATTCCATTCCAGATTTGCATTCACAGATTTTCTAACTCTTCTCCTCTAATTGTGTCTTACCTGGGGTGAAGGTAATGTCAAGGCATTGTTGTGGATGAGAGTGGGAAGATTTTTGTGTAGCAGATATTTGCATACACATTGGATTCATTTTCCAATTTCCCATTAAAAATACTGAATCCCTGACACGAACCCATACCCTACTAGACTCTGACTACTAATCCTAATATGATGGAGAAAAATAACCCAAACAGAATAGAAATACAAGCAGTACAGAGAAGGCATGGTGTATAGTTGGACTTTCCTTTTGCATTATGTAGGGTAGGTGTTATAAATCTAGATAATTTTTAATTGAAATAGTTCTCCATGTGTTTTTAAAGTTAACAAATATGTGAATTTCTATCTCCCTTTCTCTGTAGCCTATTCAGCAAATGTATTTTTATATGCACATATAGAATCCTAGCTGGTATCACATGTACATACTTGTTTGGAGGCTGACGTGGCAGATAAAAATTATGAGAAGAGATAACTCCTCGTAAATGCTGTTGGATCTTAAAATTCAAACTATGGGTGATCTTCCTAGTTGAACAACATTATTCATAAATCCATGTTCAGTAAAATTAATATTTTTGGATCAGTGGATGATATATATTTCACCATGAATTTCGATTGGCATATATACTGCTACTCTTTAATGTCTGTGTGTTTTTTGTGTTTGTGTGTGTATATATATATATATATATATATATATATATATATATATATATATACAATCTCCAGATTTTTTAAAATATAAAATATATGTGTCTTATTATACACTCCCTAAATACATTCATATTCATGTATGTGGATTTATAATCAAATTTTTACAAGATTATTCTCAGAAATATTCATCCCCCTGAAACACATATTTGTTTACTAGTACTGAAAACTAACTTCAATGAAAGGTGCATGCAAATCCTAATATTTCTGCAGTAACTTACCCAGGTTAATATCAATGCAAGTAGATTCCTATGGGACATGATGTGTATTTTGACATTCATTTTTATTCAACACTGGTACAGTACTATTTCTTCAGTTTATGCACATCAAAGGATAAATGTTTCATCCAAAATTTCAAAATTTAAAACTTTTGATTCACTTTCAATCACTTCCTGCTTCAGAACACATGTATTCCTCCATGTTTCTTGACTGGTCTTTCATGAGACTTCTTTGCAAACACATTATTTTCGATTTGCATAATCAATTTTGAAGCAAAACTCACACACTCTTCATGATCAACCGTAACACTAATATTACCATTAGATATACAACTGGTTGTAATGAATGTATGTATGCCAATATCAATATAAGATTTCCTGTATATTTTCAGATATCAATTTATTCCAATTCCAATTTCTAATGTTGGGTCCAGTTATATTATTTATTCACAGTTTGGTCTATTCATTCATCATCTCTATATTCATCAAAACAGGGTACACCTATTTTTTTCCCCAATACTAATTTATAGGTTGTAAAAATATTGCTCCCCATAATGGTGGAAGAAATACTCATATCACCTGATCTACATATACATTTTTATCACAGTAATATTCTGGACACAAATGTAAAGGTAACACTTATGATTGTACCAAAACCTAAATTGAATGTGAATATATATTACTAAAACCATCCATGTCCAGGTCGCCCAATGCTCTCAAATTTCAATCCTATTGGTGACTACATATTTGTTTCTTCTAATATCATATATTCAACCTCAACCCTGTTGAAAATGTCTAATCCTGTTACTCACTTTATACTTTGCCTGATTTCCTAATGTCTCTATTTTATATCTGCTTTCCTACATATTTTCCCCAGTTCATCATTGTGACTGACTCTTCATATGTGCTGATATTTTCATTCAGTCTCTAAACGAAACCCTATTGCTAAAGAACTATATTTCCAACTCAAAGACTCACTCTTCAACCTAAACCTACTATTTTCCTAATCCTACTGACTATCCCTTTTTGACTGGATGTTCTCTTCAACATTCAGGCATCTGAGGTACTAGGTTTTATTCCATTGTATGTAGATTTACCTGCGACCACATTGCAGAATGTAATTCAAAGCTAAATATCATAATCAAGGGCCCAATGCCCTTCCTGGCTTCAAATCTTACCTAGATTTCTCTTTTCATACTTATATTTCAAATACATATTCTTATAAATATTTCAGGTTCCCAATACCATTATTCATCCAGCAGAATGATTCCTAACACAAATAAAACATGTTGTTAACCCTAACCATACACTGTTCCCTCAATCTAAATTTACAGAGGGAAGGGACAGAGTTGGTCTTACAGTAAAGAAATGTAGGGGGTCTTCCACCTACTGAGACCCTCAAAGTTCCATGCTGAAATGATCACTGGAGAATATATACGCAGCTATGAAGGACCTGAGAGAGCAAAAGTCATGTTCAATGGCAAACAACCTGGTCAGGATGAAGGTTTCTGTCTGAATCAGCCTCTCTATTCTTAATGTAGAGAAGATGGACCAAACCAGGCCTGTGTGGGTAGCTGTTCCCGGGTGCCTATGGTTGATAAAAAATTCTAACTTGTGAAAGTGTCACAGGAATTAGGGACAGCCTCCTTTTCATGTGAGACTTGGAAGCCACTGGTTGGACAAAGTGATTGCCAAGGCAGTGACCTCATTCAGTTCCTGAAGGAAGTGACCTCACATCACTTCCTTAGTGAAGGAAATCTCAGAACTTGAGATTCATGAAGCCAGGCACCCAGAGTCAGTCCCAGTCCCAGTCCCAGTGGTCTCACTTGTTTGGATTTACCAAGGACAGAGTAAGTCTTTCTTGGTACCTATTGATGTGAGGATTGCAAAATGCCAGTAAAGCTCTGAAGAGGGGCCTTTCCTGAGAAAGCAGGTAGTGGCTCACCTCTGGGTCCTGACACCTTCACAGAGTTGGCCAAGGAGACCAGATCTGAGACATTTCAGGCCATTTAGGGGGAAAGTAATATGGCCCACCAGTCAGAGGACACTCCGGATAGTAACAGACCTTCTTGGGGGAAGGAGCTGCCTTTGTGGGTGTTGGTTTGTGGTTTTGTCTCATTTTCTGAGAATAGGTAGGCAAGGCGCTTTATGTGCTGTGGAATGAACTGTTTATTGTAAGTCATTTGACAAGGCGAGTGTTTCTATGTCTGTTTACCTCACTGTGTCCGTGGTTGTACTCATTAGAAAAAAAGAATGCATCAATGGATGTGTCCTGTCTAGTAGAAAGCTTCCCAGAATTCATCCTGCCCAATTTATGAATGGAGTTCAGATTGCCTTATCAATGGGTAACACCTGCAATCTTCCTAAGTTACAGTTTTCTTCCAGAATTCTGGCCCCTCTCCAGAATAGTCTCATGGTTTTGTCTCTAAGGTATGTACCACCTCCAAGCTCTGTGACATGGCCATGTACTGGATAGCTCAAGTGAATTGTGAGCATCTCAGAAAAATCAGAAATATGTGTGACCACTAAATCTCAGTGGAGAAACCCTGCTTTGGGCCTTTTTTTTTTTAATTAATTTTTATTGTAGGTTGTTCAAAACATTACATAGTTCTTGATATATCATATTTCACACTTTGATTCAAGTGGGATATGCACTCCTTTTGCTTACCTATTATTCTGTTGCTATGAATGTCACGAAGTTCTTTGCCTCGGGCCACCAATTTGTGAAGCCTGAAGAAAACAGTTTTCAAATGGAAATGAATGGGCATCACCTAGGGCTCTTTGCTTAATTGCTTTGGAAAGGGGTGTGTCTGAATCAGCCTCTTGGCCCTGTGTGAGGCTGTGGCTTAGATTCTCAGCACCTGATGGATCTAAAGAAAGATCCCATGGATGCATACAGAACCAAAATAGCCAAAAGAGCTGTCATTGTGGATGAAGACTCTCGCCTTCCTTTCAAAGGTTCCTGACATCTATCAAGTGAGAATAGGGATCCTTTGGGTCAAGTGAGTTATTCAAAGCCCTGCAGAGGCTAGCCCATACGTGCTTGGGTGTTCTCATTACTCCAGTTCACATAACGAATCTAAACCCCACAGTCAGTAGGCCTCAAATTGGAGAAGCCAAGCAGTATTAATGGCAGACCTATTTGATCACTCCTCGTTCACAGTCAGGGTTTCCAGGCCACACTGATTTTAGGCAAATCGGGGGAAAGGTAGGTTATTTTGGACATTGTCTTGGTCTGTGTCCCTCATGGAAAACTCCATCCAGAGGTTATGATGAGGGTCTACATGGAAGAGGATAAGGGCCATGTGGGAGAATTTTGTTTTGAATTGTGGTAAGTTGTGTGGCAGTTGGAAGAGATGCCTGGGTTTACCTGGGCTTTAGCTCTGGTGTGATTCCCTTTAGAGTCTGAGTTCTGGAACTGACCTCAGAGAAGCATTGTCATCAATTGTGTTTGAATTTTACTAGGCCATGCATGAGAGTTGCCCTTGGAACCTGAGATCTAGGCCCAGAGTGGCTTTCCACAGAGCACTGGGAATCTCAGCCAGGATATCACATGATTTTATTCTGAAAGACTTTGCAGCCACAGTTGAGTCAAAACACGCATGGACCTCACATTGTAGACCTCAATGGGCCTGGCTTCATGTGACCTTTTGGCTACTCTTTGGGAAGCCTTGCCTGTGAGTGTTCTCTAGAGCTTTCATTGAAATGAGCTTCCTCAACATTTAATGGTTCCTGAATGAATTGAAACCCCCAGAGCCTCCAACTTCATCCTTGACAAATGGCTTGATAAATACCATGAAATTTTTGAAATTCCCATGACCAGGTGGCACTGGAGAACTTTTGGATGTCCTGTTGCTGATGATGAGTGTACCAGACAGTGCCTTGATTTACTGGGTTTCATGAAATTTGTGTAGAACAGTGATGCCAGTAAGTTGGATCCTGCTCATTAGTGGGCCTAGAGCAGTGGTGTGAAGGTGTGTGATAAAACATGTGTGGTGGTGACATGTGGATCTGCCATTGGCTTCCCAAAGGCTTGTGACTGACATGGTACAGCCAGCAGACCCTTCTATGCAAAGGTGTTTTTTATATAGAGAGGTTTCAGGGCAATGTTCAGAATCAGGTTGCTATGGAAATGGGGGCAACTTATGTGGAATTGAATCCTGGTTGGTGCATTCTCATGCAGACCGTGACCCTCCACACGGGACAGAACTCTCTCCAGCACTGTGTCCCAGTTTAGCTCCTTGTATTTCATGAAGCAAATACCAAACTCCCAGTGCACCTGTGAGAAACACCAGGAAAATTGGAGAATGACCAAATGGCTTCACAGTCCACACGTGGAGACACTTACAACCCAGTGACCATAGTTAAACTACAAAGAGAGTATTCAGCATGGCTGCCTCATGTTCATTGGAAAATTAGAAACAATATCCTCCAGGTCACATTGTTGCACACCCAGATTTGATGGTCTCCCAACAAAGGAAGCTAAAGCTCCTAACAACAACATATATTTTTAAGTGCCCAACCTCAGAGGAAGTTTCTCAAGAAGTCTTTACACCAGCAGAGCTCCATGTTTGAGAAATGTTTACCCTGTCCCTTACTTTTGAAAACTCCTCTACCACCTCGGAGGTTGTGAACTCCTGAGCATTTTTCATTCCTGGTATATATTCACAGATTTTCTAACTTTTCTCCTCTAATTGTGTCTTACTCGGAACAAAGGCAATGTCAAGGCAATGTTCTGGATGAGAGTGTGAACATTTTTTTGTAGCACATATTTACATACACATTGCATTCATTTTACAATTTTCCATTCAAAATACTGAATCTCTGACATGAACCCATACCCTACTAGACTCTGACTACTACTCCTAATATGATGGAGAAAAATAACACAAACAGAATAGGAATACAAGCAGTTAGGAGAAATCATAGTGTATAGTTGTACTTGTATTTTGCATGATTAATGGTAGGTGTTATAAATCTAGTCAATATATAATTTAAATAGTTCTCCATGTGTTTTTAAGGTTAACAAATATGTGAATTCCTGTCTCCCTTTCTCTGTATCCTATTTAGCACATGTACTTTTAAATGCACATATAGAATCATACCTGGTATCACATGTACATTTTTGTGAGGTGGCTGATTTGGCAAATACAATTTGTGAGAAGTGATCACTCCTCTTAAACGCTGTTGGAACTGAAAATTCAACCTATAGGTGAGCTTCCTAGTTGAACAACATTATACATAAATCCATGTTCAATTAAAGAAATATTTTTGCATCTGTGGATGATATATATATCATGATAAATTTTGATTGGCATATATATTGCTAATTTAATGTCTGTGTGTGTGTGTGTGTATTTTGTGTGTGTGTGTATGTGTGTGTGTGTGTGTGTGTGTGTGTGTATATATATATATATATATATATATATATATATATATATATATATGTATATATACTCTCCAGAAATATATGTGTCTTATATACACTCTCTAAATTCATTCATGTTCATGTATATGGATTTATAATCAACTTTTCACAAGATTTTTCACAGAAATATTCATCCACCTGAAATACATATTTGTTTCCAGTACTTAAAACTAACTTCAGTTTATTTTGCATACAAATACTATTATTTTTACAGTAATGGACCCAGTTTAACATCAATGCAAGTAGATTCCAGTGGGACATGATGTGTATTTTGAAGGTTATTTTTATTCAGCACTGGTACAATACTATTTCTTCAATTTATGCACATGATAGGATATATATTCCATCCACAAGTTAGCAAACTTATAGGCAGTTGTTTCACTTTCATCACTTCCTGCTTCAGAACACATAAATTCCTCTAGGTTTCTTGACTGGGCTTTTCATGAGACTTCTTTCCAAACACATTATTTTTAATTTCCATGATCACTTTTGAAGCAAAACTCACACACTCTTCATGATAAACCATAATCCTAATATTACCATTAGATGTATTAGTGGTTGAAATGAATGTATGTATATCAATATAAGATTTCCTGTATATTTTCAGATATCAATGGAATCCATTATTTAAATTTGGAACCCATTGTATTATTTATTCACATTATGGTCTATTCATGCATTATCTCTATATTCAGAGTCACAGGATATACCTATTTGTACCCCCAATACTAATTTATACATCTTCAAAATATTGCTCCCAGAAATGGTGGAAGAAATACTCACGTCACCTTATCTACATATACATTTTATCACAGTAATATTCTGGACACAAAAAGCAAAGATGACACTTATTATTTTACCAATGTAAAGGTCAGGCGAGTGTCGGAGGAAGAGACTACCAGAGACTGTCTCATGCAACAGCCAAGGATTTATGGGGGTCCAGCATGCTGGGGTCAGAGCTCCCTTGAATAGAGCACAGAGTCCTGAGAACAGCTTAAGCAGAGCTTATATACTTTCCTTGGAGAGGGCAGATAGGAAAGTTTATTGATGGGTCAGGGCGAGTGGGCGGTTTGCGTCCAAATGGGTGAGGAAGTACATTCTGCAGTTTTGCAGTTGGGTACAGCACTTTCAGGGAACTAGATTAGCAAACAGTTCTCAAGACATCAACAGTGTTTTGTTAAGCATACCGAAAAACTGGAAGTGACAAGTACCTATTTTATTAACCTTTCATTCCCCACTTCTTCTTTTGGTTACTTTTAATCATAAAAATGATCATTGGGGGTGTCACATTTTATGTTTACTAGTGTGGTATATTGTTTTCTGATTACCATAAGTTTAACTTGTCCAATTTGAGCATGGAGAAAGGAAACTACACGGTTGATCAAACAGGGTCCTACAATTACCAATAATATGAGGATTATTAATGGACCGGCCAGGGCTGATGAAAACGTAGTTAATGAGGGGGCTTTGTGAACCAAGACTCAAACCACCTTTTTTGGGCCTCTCTCTCTTGTTGATGCTCTTCAAGGCATCTTCTTAATTTAATCATAGATTCTTTTACAACTCCAGTATGGTCGGCATAAAAACAACATTCTTCCCTCAATGCAGGACGAAGGCCCCTTCTCTCATGAAGAGGAGGTCCAACCCTCGACTGTTCTGTAAAATAACTTCAGAGAGAGAGGTTAAAGATTCGTGTAAAGCTGTGAAGGAGGTTTTTAATATCTTTAAGTTTTGGTCTATTACTGCTTCTAATTGGGTCATTTGTTGTGTCCCATGGACCAGGGCAGTGGTTCCTGTGCCCACCCCTGCAGCAACTCCTATTCATAATAGGATGACTAAAGTGAGGGATACAGGTTCCTGGCAGAACCGGGTTGTTTGCCCCCCTATTTGATATTTAAATGTACCTGCGTCATGATAGAGCACTCTGGAAAACATCTGCACCATTACATAATTAATCACATCTGTTGACCATTTTATGAAAACATAAACAATGTTTAAGTGTATAGAATTGTACTGCTGTAGAGATGGACAAGGCAAGGTACCTAAGATAGCACAGAAGACAGGGAAACAGTCTTATTTGGTTGCATCCGGATTTAGAGGGCATTGCTTCTGTTGTAATCAATTAATCCCTGAACCCAAAGTTTAGGTTGTTTCAGAATTTTGTACCCAGCATGTAAGGGAAGGGGCTCAGAAGTTCACAGTCTGCAGAAGTTCACAAAAAGCAGTTTTTGTTTCTGTTTTTTTTTTCCTCTGTTCTGGGAAAGTTAACTTCTTAAGGACACCTGGGAGGGGGAGAGCTTTTTTCTTCTTTTTTTTTTTCTTTTCCTCCCTGCCAGCTGTTACCATGGAGCCCAGTTGGTAACTTCTATATCTTAGAAATGTAGCCATCTCTATGAAGCCCCAGCTCTAGGGCAGAGGCCTTCTTCATATATTTTGTTAAAAACTACTAAGGGGGTGTCTAGCTTAGGAGTGCTGATTTTTCCAGCCAGTGGCCAAGTAGAACAGAGCAACACGAATAGAGGAAGTTTATCTACATTGAACTCTTTTATAGGAACTGTGTTGTTGAAAGGCTTAAAGTCAGCCATGGTGAAGACTTCTGGAGAAGGTCATTTAAGACTTTTCTGTGGGCCTGGTACAGAGGGGAAGACAGGGAAGGCAGGGGATGAGAGCAGCTCCGTGGATCTGAGGATGAGGAAAAAGAGATATAAAAAATTATGGGAAAGGGGTTTGGGATTTTCCTGGCAACAAAACTTGAGCAGTAGAACAGGTAGAGCAGAGGGGAAGACGGGAGTGAGTATCCCAAAAAGCCTGTGAGGGACTTTAAATTCTTAGTAACCTGTTTTCAGTGATGACAAAGCAACTTTAAAGGCCATTTTAATTACATCTTTGATAGGCGTCTGAGGGCACTCCTTAGCTGGTTTGAGCTTTGGGTTAGCTGGTAAGAGGACCTGGTGGGACCCGGTGTGGGCACTGACAGGAGGAGAGAGGAGTGAGTGGGTGGAAGGGTACCTAAGTACCTACAAGCTCAGCAAGGGGCAATGGTCTGAGAACCGACGGAAATTTGGGTTTTTGATCTAGTAACTGGAGCTGAGAAATCAGGTTGCTGATGTGGGAGTGACAGCAGAGAGTCTGGGGCAGAAGGCTGCGGGTGAGTATCTATTGGAGAAGCATAGTTCAGGATTTGAGCATAGGAGGGAAAAGGCCTACACGTAGGGGAATTTCCTTCCACACTTTTGAGCACTTGTCGAAGTTGAAAAGGTCACGCAAAATTTGAGGATCTAGAGACCCTTCTGGTGGCCATCGGTTTTTGTTATCTAACTGGTAATATGGCCAATGCTGTGTACTGAATTTGATGAGGAGTTTTGCTTCCACCAGGTAGCCCCTGTATCCTCACATCCCCATTATTTACAGAAGAAGTTGGCTTTTCCCCCACACAGTCGTGGCTGTTTTTGGCTTTGGTAGTCCGCCAGGCAAACATAGTAATCTAGGCTAGCCAACCTGCATCTGGCTCGCGTGTCCCTACATCCATAATGTTTGTTTCCATTATCTATTGTATGGAAAGTATTTAATGGAATTTTTGGGGATCCTCTTCCTCAGGGATTTCCCAATAGGAAAGACGTATAGCCAGCTGACAAATTTCTTGGTGGAGAGATGGCCACCAGGTCCCTAAGTGGGCTGTATGTGCGATAGACCATACTTCTTGTCTAGTAGGATTTGTGATCAGCCATCGCTGCTGAATGGGTTGATGAGGGTTAGGACTACTGGTGACCAATTGGAGAGTCTATAGTCTTATTCACATGGCGAATATACAATTTGAAAATGTTACCAGTCTTTTCCATTTTTCAGCCAGATTCTGGATAGGGCACAGGCTTGAGATGAGAATTAGGAACCGGGAAGTGATTCCGTCTAACTTTAGCACTGTAGGTGTTATAAGTAGCACCTGGTATGGTCCTGTCCAGCCGGGTTCCAGGGATGACACCTGATGTTGTCTTATGTAGACAAAGTCTCTTACTTGATATAGATGTGGAGTACCCTCTTCAGCAGGTTGGTAGGCAGTGGCCAGCTGTTTCCACAGGTATTGCTGAGTTCCTTCCAGAACTTTAAGTCTGTCAAGCAAGGTGGTGTGGAAGGGATCGTTAGATCTTTGAGTTAGGGTTAGGTCCCTTACTGGAGATGGGGCCCCATAGAGAATTTCATAGGGGGTGAGGTTACACAAAGAAACAGAGGGAGTATTTCTTGCATGAAATAGTGCATGAGGCAGGAGCATAGTCCAATCTTTTATGCTACTCTTTAAGCTTAATTCCGTTTAGGTCTCTTTAATGGTTCTATTTAATTTTTTTACCTGTCCTGAACTCTGGGGTCTATAAGCACAATGTAACTTCCAATTAATCCCCAGGGTCCTGGCTAACCCCTGAGTTACCTGGGCCATGAACGCTGGTCCATTATCAGACCCTATTACCTTAGGCAGGCCGTACCTTGGAAAAATATCTTTCAGGATCTTCTTGACCACCATTTGCGCCTTTTTTTTTTTGGCGGGGGGGAGGCTTCAATCCATCCTGAAATATATCTACAAAGAGTAGGAGATATTTAAGTCCATACCATGCTTGCTTAATTTCAGTAAAGTCCACTTCCCAGAATTGTCCTGGTCTGGTTCCTCGTAGGTGCTTTCCTGCAGGAAGCTTGGAAGTGTAAGCATTAACCTATTGACAGACCCGACAGGCTTTTTTTTACCTGTTCAGTTATTTCCTTTCACTGTGAGTCGGTTAGTGGAAAACTCTGTTCTTGATCCTTCAGGAATGCCTGCAATTTCTTTGAACCAAGGTGAGTGAACTGATGTACATTTTTAACGTAGTGTAGGGCTTTCTGAAATTTCAGGCTTTGCTCAGTGAAGTTGAGGAGTACAGTGTCAGTGTCCTTAGATGTTATCAAAAGCTTGCTGGATCTCAGGGGTCCATTAGAATAGGGCATCTCCCTTTAACAGCGGGTGTAAATGAGAAGTTAAGGACCCAAACACAGGAATCCTTAACCTGCAAAACCCAGCAGTCCCAAGAAACTCTCTGTGTTGTCTGCTGTTAGATGGGGGTGGTTTCTGCACAACCGTTTGATTTCTGGGCTCAGTGAGCCATCGTTTACTGCCCCTAAAGGAATAGCCCAGGAAGATTACTTCTTGCTGGCAAATTTGGGCCTTTTAGGAAGAAGCTCTATACCCGAGTTGAGGAAGCTCACATAATACTGCTTGGGTCCCAGATTCACAGATATCCTTGGTGTTGGGTGCCAGTAGCAGGTCATCCACGTATTGAAGCTGGGTGACTTCGGGGTGCGTAGTTCTGAAGCTGTTGAGATCTCTTTGGAGGGCTTCATCAAAGAGAGTGGGGGAGTTTTTCAACCATTTTGGGGAGTCTAGTCCAAGTTAGTTGACCACACGTTCCAGTTTCTGGGTCTACCCACTAGCAAGCAAACAGCAACTGACTATATTTATGCAGAGGCAAGCAAAAGAAAGCATCTTTTAAGTCCAGAACAGTATACCATTTCCTCTCAGGGTTCAGAGTGATAAGCAGATTGTACGGATTAGGTACACTGGGGTGAATGTCCTACACTCTGTTGTAGGTCTCTCTTATGTCTTTAATGGGGGATAGTCCCCGGCTCCTGGCTTTTTATACTGGTAGCGGGGGAGTGTTTTAGGATGATTGACAAGGCCTTAGGACCCTAAGGCCAGATATTTCTGAATATGGGGCCTTATCCCATCTTTAGCTTTTTTGCTCAGAGGATATTTTTTGACATTGATTGAGGAGGCTGAGGTTTTGAACTCCACTGTTTTTGGAGGTTGTTTCATGGCTAGTCCTACCCCAGCAGTTTTTTTCCAGGCATCTGGGTAATCTGTTATCCATTTCTGGGGTAGCTTGCCTGTTTGATCAGTCTTGGGGGGTGTGAAGAGTTGCTGTTCATCTTCTACTGACATATTTAAAGCCGTGAATATAGGAGTTTATACTAAAGGATTTAGAAATATCATTTTGGGGCCTTCATGGTTAAAAGTCATTTTGGCCCGGAGCTTGGTGAGCAGATCTCTGCCCATCAATGGGGCCAGGCATTCTGGGATTATTAGGAAGGAGTGATGGATTTTTCCTTTCCTCATGTCCATGGTTTTCTTAGTTGTCTAATTCCCATATTTACTGGTGTTAGCACTTTGAACTAGAGAGCTTTTATTTGATAGAGGGCCCAGTGGGGCCTTAAGGACTAAGTATACTGCCCCTGTATCCACTTCAAAGTTTACTGGGGTCCCCTCCACATCAAAAGTTACCCTGGGTTTATTGGGAGTCTAGCAATCTGGGGCTCAGTGCTCACTTGAATAGAGCAGAGAGCAATGAGAACAGCTTAAGCAGAGCTTATATACTTTTCTTGAAGAGGGCAGGGAGGGAAGCTTATTGATGGGTCAGGGCGAGTGGGCGGTTTGCGTGCAAACAGGTGAGGGTGTACATTCTCTGTTTGGCAGTCGGGGACAGCACATTCTGGGAAAAAAATTAGCAAACAGTCCTCAAGGTTTCAACAGTGTTTTGTTAAGCATACAGAAAAACAGGAAGTGACAAGTACCTATCTTATTAACCTTTCACCAAATCCTAAATGGAAAGTGAGCATGGATTTCTAAAAACATCCATTTCCAGGTTGCTTAATGCTCGCAAATCAATCCTATTGGTGACTACATATTTGTTGCTTTCTAAGATTATATATTCAACCTCAACCCTGTTGAAAATGACTAATACTAACCCTCACTTTATGCTTTTCCTGATTTCCTAATGTCTCCATTGATATCTGCTTTCATACATATTTTCCTGAGTTCATCATTGTGACTGACTCTTTACATGTGCTGAAATTTACATTCACTCTCTATCCGAAACCCTATTGCTACAGAACTTTTGTTCGAAATCCTATACTCACTCTTTTTTCTATACCTACCAACTATCTTCCTAATCCTACCGACTATCCCTTTTTGACTGGAAATTCTCTTTGACAATCAATCATCCAAGGTACAAGGTCCTATGCCATTGTATATCAATTTATCTGAGACATCTGTGCAGAATATAATTCAAAGCTAAGTATCCCAATCAACAGCCCAATGCCCTTCTTGGATTCAAACCTTATCTAGATTTCTGTTTTCATACTTATATTTCACCTATATATTCTCGTAAATATCGCGAGTTCCCAATACCATTGTTCATTCCTCAGTATGATTTCTAACCTAAATCATACCTGTTATTACTCTAACCATACACTGTACCCTCAAACTAACTGTACAGAAGAGCCAGGAGAGAGTTTGTCTTACAATACAGTAATGTAGGGGCTCTTCCACCTGCTGAGAACATCAAAGGTACAAGCAGAAATGATACCCTGGAGAAGTTGCAGGCAGCTATGAAGGACCTAATAGAGCAAAAGTCATCTTCCATGACAAACAACCTGGTCAGTATTAAGGGATGTGTCTGAATCAGCCTCTCCTTTCTTAATGTAGAGAAGATTGATCAAACCATGCCTGTGTGGAGAGCTGTTCCCAGGTGCCTATGGTTGATATACCATTCTAACTTGTGAAAGTGTCACAGGAAGTAGTGGCAGCCTCCATCTCATGGGAACCTTGGATGAATCTGGTAGGACAAAGTGGTTGCCAAGGCAGTGACCTCATTCAGTTCCTGAAGGAAGTGACCTCACCTCACTTTCCTGGTGATGGAAATCTCTGAATTTGGGATCCAGGAAGCCAGGCACCGAGTGCCAGTCCAAGTCCCAATCCCAGTGGTCTCACTTGTTTGGATTTACCAAGGACAGAGTCAGTCTTCCTTGGTACCTACTGATATGAGGATTGCCAAATGCCTGAAGAGCTCTGAAGAGGGGCCTTTACTGAGAAAGCAGGTAGTGGTTCACCGCTGGCTGTTGACAACTTCACAGAGTTGGCCAAGGAGACCAGATCTGAGACAGTACAGGCCATTTTAGGGGAACATAGTATGGCCCACTATTCAGAGGACACTCCGGATAGTCACAGACCTACTTGAGTTTAGGAGGTGCCTTTGTGGGTGTGGGTGTGAGTTTGTGGTTTTGTCTCATGTTCTGAGAATAGGTAGGAAAGGCTGTTGTTTTGATTGGAGTGGACTGTTTCTAGAAAGTCGTTTGACTAGGCGAGTGCTTCTATGTCTGTGTATCCCACTCTGTCCATGGTTGTAGACATTCGAAAAGATAATGTATCAATGTATGTGTCCTGTCTAGTGGAAAACTTTCCAGCATTCATCAGGCCTAGTTGATGAATGGACTGTGGCTTTCCTTATGGATGGGCAACACCTACTAACTTCCTAAGTTCCTGTTTTCTTCCTGAATTCTGGCCACTCTCCACAATAGCCTCATAGTTTTGTGTCCAAGATTCATACCACCCCCAAGCTCTGTGACATGGTCATGTACTTGATAGCTATAGGAAATGGGAACATCTTAGAAAACTCAGACATCATTGTGACCAGTAAACGCTCAGTGAAGAAGCCATATTTTGGTTCATTTGCTTACCTATTGTTCTGTTGCCCTGAATGTCAGGAAGGTCTTTGCCTCAGGCCACCCCTTTGTGAAGCCTGAATAAAACAGTTTTAAAATGGAAATAAATGGGAATAACTTGTGGTTCTTTGCTTTGGAAAGGGATGTGCTTGAATCAGCCTCCTAGCCCTGTATGAGGTTGTGGCTTAAATTTTCAGCACATGATGGATCTAAAGATAGATACCATGTGTGCAATCAAAACCATAATGGCAAAAATTCAGTAATTGTGGATGAGTCTCTTGCCTTCCTCTGTTAGGTACCTGACCTCTATCAAGTGAGACAGGGATCCTTTTGGTCAAATGAGTTTTTCAAAGTCCTGCAGAGGTGCTTGTGTTTTCTCGTGACTCCAAATCACATAAAAAAATCTATACCTGAGAGTCAATAGTGCTCAAATTGGAGAAGCAGAGCAGTATTAACGGCAGGCCTATTTGATCACTTCTGGTTCACAGGAAGGGTGTCCAGGCCACCCTGACTTTAGGCAAATGAGGGGCAAGGGAGAATATTTTGGACACTGTCTTGGGATGCGTCCCGCATGGAAACCTCCAGCCAGAGTTTATGATGAGTGTCTATATTTAACAAGATGAGGGCCATGTGGGAGTGTTTTGGTTTTAATTGTGGTCATTCGTGTGGCGGTTGGAAGAGATGACTGGATCCAAATGGGCTTGAACTATGGTGTCATTCCCCTTAGAGACTGAGTTCTGGAACTTACCTCAGAGAAATATTGCCATGAATTGTGTTGGGATTTAGGAGGCCACGCATGAGAGTCACCCTTGGAAACTGAGATCTAGGCCCAGTGTCGCTTTCCACAGAGCACTGGGAATCTCAGGAGGATATCACACAATTTTATTCTGAAAAACTTGTCAGACATATTTGATAGTCAAAACACACATGGACCTCAATTGTAGACCTCAATGGGCCTTGCTTCATGTGACCTTTTGGCCACTCTTTGGGAAGCCTTGCCTGTGAGAGTTCTCCAGAGCTTTCATTGAAATGAGCTTCCTCACCATTAAATAATTTCTGAATGAATTGAAACCCACAGTGTCTCCAACTTCATCCTTGAAAATTGGCTAGATAAATACCATGAAATTTTTGAAATTTCCTTGACCAGGTGGCACTGGAGAACATTTGGATGTCCAGTTGCTGATCATGAGTGTACCAGACAGTGTGTTGATTGCCTGGTTTTCATGAAAATGGTGTAGAAAAGAGATGCCAGTCATTTGAAGCCTGTTGAGTAATGGGCCCAGAGCGGGGGTGAGCAAGTGTGTGATAAAACATCTGTGGTGGGGTCATGTGGATCTGCCATTGGCTTCCAAATGGCTTGAGACTGACATGGTGCAGCCAGCAGATCCTGTATGTAAAGACATCTGGTTATATAGAGAGGTTTCAGGGCAATGTTCAAAATCAGGTTTCTATGGTCAAGGGAGCAACCTATGTGGTATACAAGCCCTGTTGGTGCATTCTCCTGCAGACCCTGACCCACCACACGTGAAAGAACTTCCTCCAGCCCTTTGTCCCAGTTGAACTCCTTGTATTTCATGAAGCAAATACCAAACTCCGAGTGCAGTGGAGGATGACCTAATGGCTTAGCAGTCTACATGGGGAGACACTTAGACCCAGTGGCCATAGTTTACCTACAAAGAGAGAAATCAACACTGCTGCTTCATGTTCATTAGAGAATTATAAACCATGTCCTCCAGGTCACAGATGTGCAGACCAAGCTTTGATTGTCTCACTAGAAAGGAAGCTAAAGCTCCTGACAACAACATATATTTCAAGTGCCCAACCTAGAGGCAGTTTCTCCAGAAGTCTTTAGGCTGGTAAATCTCCATGTTTGTGGACATTTTACACTGTCCCTTAGTTTTGGAAACTCCTCTACCAACTCCAAGGTTGTGAACTCCTGAACATTTTTCATTTCAGATATGCATTCAAAGATTGTCTAACTCTTCTCCTCTAAATGTGTCTTACTTGGGGTGAAGGTAATGTCAAGGCATTGTTCTGAATGAGAGTGGGAAAATTTTTGTGTAGCACACATTTGCATACACATTGATTCATTTTACAATTTTCCATTTGAAATACTGAATTCTTGACACTAACTCATACCCTACTAGACTCTGACTACTAATCCTAATATGATGGAGAAAAATACCCAAACAGAATGAAAATACAAGCAGTTTACAGCAGGCATGGTGTATTGTTGGACTTCCTTTTTGCATGATAGAGGGTAGGTATTCTAAATCTACTCAATTTTTAATTGAAATAGTCCTCCATGTGTTTTTAATGTTAACACATATGTAAATTCCTGTCTTCCTTTCTATGTAGCCTACTCAGCACATGTATTTTTATATGCAAATATAGAATCCTACGTGGTCTCACACGTACATTTTTTTGAGTTGGCTGACTGGGCAGAAACAAGTTGTGAGAAGAGATCTCGTAAACGCTGGTGGAACTGAAAATTAAAACTATGGGTGAGCTTCCCAGTAGAACAATTTATACATAAATCCATGTTCAGTAAAATAAATATATTTTCATCTGTGGATGATATATATTACTGATAAATTACGTTTGGCATATATATTGATACTTTTTAATGTATTTTTGTGTTTTTCTGTATATATATATATATATATATATATATATATATATATATATATATACACACACACACACACACACACACTCTCCAGATTTTATAAAATATGAAATATATGTCTCTTATATACACTCCATCAATTCATTCATGTTCATGTATGTGGATTTATAATCAACTTCAACTTTTCACAAGATTATTCTCAGAAATATTCATCTACCTGAAATACATATTTGTTTCCCAGTATGAGAACTAACTTCAATCAATGGTGCTTACAAATCCTAATATTTCTACAGTAACAGACCCAGTTTAACATCAATGCAAGTAGATTCCTATGGGACTTAATGTCTATTTTGACCTTTATTTTAATTCAACACTGGTACATTAGTATTTCTTCAGTTTTTGCACATCATAGGACATATATTTCATCCACAAGTTAGCAAATTAATAAGAATTTGTTTCACTTCCTGCTTCAGAACACATGAATTCTTCCATGTTACTTGACTGGTCTTTTCATGAGACTTCTTTCCAAACACATTATTTTCGATTTCCATAATCAATTTTGAAGCTAAACTCACACACTCTTCATGATAAACTATAACATTAATATTACCATTAGATGTAAAACTGGTTGGAATGAATGTATGCATATCAATATAAAATTTCCTGTATATTTTCACATTTCAATTCAATCCATTATTTAAAGTTGGAACCAGTTATGTTATTTATTCACTGTATGGTCTATTAATGCATTATCTCTATATTCATAAACACAGTGTACACCTATTTGTCCCCCCATTACTAATTTGTACCTCTTCAAAATATTGCTCCCAGAAATGGTGGAAGAAATACTGATGTCACCTTATCTATATATACATTTTATCACAGTAATATTCTGGACACAAAAAGCAAAGGTAAAACTCATGATTGTATCAAAGCCTAAATGGAAAGTGAGCATGGATTACCAAAAACAACCATGTCCTGGTTACCTAATGCTCTCAAATGTCAATCCTATTGATGACTACATATTTGTTTCTTCCTAAGATTATATATTCAACCTCAAGCCTGTTGGAAATGTCTAATTCTATCACTCACTTTACACTTTGCCTGATTTCCTAATATCTCTATTGATATCTGCTTTCCTACATATTTTCCCTAGTTCATCATTGTGACTCATACTTCACATATGCTGACATTTACATTCACTCTCTACCCGAAACTCTATTGCTAAAGAACTTTTGGTCCAAATCCTATACACATTCTTCTTTATAAACCTACTGACTATCTTACTAATCCTACTGACTATCACTTTTTAACTCGATGTTCTCTTCAACAATCAATCATTCAAGGTAAAAGGTCCTATGCCATTTTATATCAATTAATCTGAGACACATGTGCAGAACATAATTCAAACCTAAGTATCCCACTCAAGGGCCCAATGCCCTTCTGGCTTCATATCTTACCTACATTTCTGTTTTCATACTTATATTTCACCTATATATTCTTGTAAATATCACAGGTTCCCAATACCATTATTCATCCGGCAGAGAGATTCCTAACCCAAATCGAACATGTTATTAACCCTAAATATACACTGTTACCTCAATCTAACTTTACAGAAGAGGAGGGACAGAGTTTCTCTTTAAATACCGGAATGTAGGGAATCTTCCACCTGCTGAGAACATCCAAGGTCCATGTAGAAATAATCCCTGGAGAAGATGTAGGCAGCTGTGAAGTTCCCGAGAGAGCAAAAGTCATCTTCCATGGCAAACAACCTGGTGAGGATGAAGGGATGTGTCTGTATCAGCCTCTATCAACTTAATGTAGAGAAGATAGACCAAACCAGGCCTGTGTGAAGAGGTGTTCCCAGGTGCCTATGGTTGATATACCATTCTAACTTTTGAAAGTGTTACAGGAAGTAGGAACAGCCTCCATCTCATGGGCCCTTAGAAGTAACTATTTGGACAAAGTTGTTGCCAAAGCAGTGACCTCATTCAGTTTCTGAAGGAAGTGACCTCACCTCTCTTCCTTTGTGATGGAACTCTCTGAACTTGGGATCCAGGAAGAATGGCACCCAGAGCCAGTCGCAGTCCCAGGCCCAGTGGTCTCACTTGCTTCAATTTACCAAGGACAGAGTCAGTCTTTCTTAGTGCCTACAGATGTGAGGATGTTCAAATGCCAGAAAAGCTCTGAAGAGGGGCCTTTCCTGAGAAAGCAGGTAGTGGCTCACCCATGGCTAATGACAACTTCACAGAATTGGCCAAGGAGACCAGATTTGAGACAGGACAGGCCATTTCGGGGGAATATAGTATGGCCCACCATTCAGAGGACACTCTGGGTAATCACAGAACTACTTGGAGCAAAGGTGGTGCCTTTGTGGGTGTGGGTGTATGTTCATGGTCTTGTCTCATGTTCTGAGAATAGGTAGGAAAGACTGTTTGTTTGGATTGGCGTGGACTGTTTCTAGTTAGTCGTTTTGCAATGCGAGTGCTTCTATGTCTGTGTATCCCACTGTGTCCGTGGTTGTAGACATTAGAAATAAGAATGCATCAAAGGATGTGTCCTGTCTAGTAGAAAGCTTCCCAGCATTCATCTTGCCCAATTTATAAATGGACTGTGGCTTTTGTTATCAAAGGGCAACACCTGATATCTTCATAAGTTTCTGTTTTCTTTCTGAATTCTGGACACTCTGCAGAATAGCTTCATGGTTTTGTGTCCAAGATATTTACCACCTAAAAGCTCTGTTATATGGCCATGTAGTGGGTAGCTAGTGTGACCAGGAAAGTCTCAGTGGAGAAACCCTGATTTGGGCTTTTTGCTTACCTATTGTTCTGTTGCCCTGAATATCAGGAAGGTATTTACCACAGGCCAATTCTTTGTGAAGCCTGAAGAAAAAAGTTTTCAAATGGAAATGAATGGACATCACCTGTAGCTCTTTGCTTAATTGCTTTGGAAATGGATTTGTCTGAAACAGCCTCTTGGCCCTGTGTGAGGCTGTGGTTAGATTCTCAGCACCTGATGGATTCCATGTGTTCATCCAAAACCAAAATGATCAAAAGAGCAGTCATTGCGGATGAAGTCTCTTGCCTTCCTCTGTAAGGTTCCTGACCTCCATCAAGTGAGAAGAGGGATTCTTTGGGTCAAATGCATTCTTCAAAGCCAAGGAGAGGCAAGCCCAAAGGTGCTTGCATTTTCTCATGCTTCCAATTCACATAAAGAATCTAAACCCCACAGTCAGTCGTCCTCAAATTGGAGAAGCAGAGCAGTATTAACGGCACACTATTTGATCACTCCAGGTTCACAGGAAGGTGTTCAGGCCACCCCGACTTTAGGCAAATGAGGGGCAAGGGAGCTAACTTTGGACACTATCTTGTTCTGCATCCCTCATGGAAACCTCCAGCCATAGTTTATAATGAGTATCTATATGGAAGAAGATGAGGGCCTTGTGGGAGTGTTTGGGTTTTAATTTTGGAAGTTTGTGTGGCGGTTGAAAAAGATGACTGGCTCCACCTGGTCTTGAACTCTGGTGTGATTCCCCTTAGAGACTGAGTTCTGAAACTGACCTCAGAGAATTATTGCCATGAGTTGTGTTGGGATTTTAGGAGGCCATGAATGACAGTCGCCCTTTGAAACTGAGATCTGTGCCCAGAAAGGCTTTCCACAAGGCACGAGGAATCTCAGCCAGAATATCACATGATTTTATTCTGAAAGACTTGGCAGCCATAGTTGAGAGGCAAAACACACATGATCTCACATTGCAGACCTCAATGGGCCTGGCTTCATGTGACCTTTTGGCGACCCTTTGGGAAGCCTTGCCTGTGAGTGTTCTCCAGAGCTTTCATTGAAATGAGCTTCCTCAACATTTAATGGTTCCTGAGTGAATTGAAAATCATAGTGCCTCCAACTTCATCCTTGAAAAATGGCTAGAGAAATACCATGGAATTTTTGAAATTTTCATGACCAGGTGGCACTGGAGAACTTTTTGATGTCCAGTTGCTGATCATGAGTATACCAGACAGTACCTTGATTGACTGCGTTTCTTAAAAATGGTGTAGAACAGAGATGCCAGTAAGTTGGAGCCTGCTGAGTAGTGGGCCTAGAACAGTGGTGGGCAGGTGTGTGATAAAACATCTGTGTTGGGGCCATGTAGATCTGCCATTGGCTTCCAAATGGCTTGTAACTGACATGGTGCAGCAAGCAGACCCTTATATGTAAAGGCATCTTGTTATATGGAGAGGTTTCAGGGCAATGTTCAGAATCAGGATGCTATGGTCAAGGGGTCAAACTATGTTAAATAGAAGCCTGACTGGTGCATTCTCCTGCAGACCCTGAGGCACCACATGTGACAGAACTCCCTCCAGCACTCTGACCAAGTTGAACTCCTTGTATTTGTGAAGCAAATAACAAACTCCCAGTGCTCTTCTAAGAAAAGTAGAGCATGATCAATTAGCTTCACAGTCCACACAGAGAGACCCTTAGACTCCAGTTGCCACAGTTTACCTACAAAGTGAGAATTCAGCACTGCTGCCTCATGTTCATTGGAAAATAAGATACCATGTCCCCCAGGTCACATAGATGCAGACCAGTTTTGATGCTCTCACTATAGAGGAAGCTAAAGCTTCGGACCACAACATACATTTTAAGTGCCCAAACTCAGAGGCAGTTTCTCAATATGTCTTTAGGCCTGCAGAGCTCCATGATTGTGGAGTGTTTACCCTGTCCCTTACTTTTGGAAACTCCTCTACCACCTCCAAGCTTGTGAACACCGAGAATATTCCATTCCAGATATGTATTCACAGATTTTCTAACTCTTCTCCTCTAATTGTGTCTTATTAGGGGAGAAGGTAATGTCAAGGCATTGTTCTGAATGAGAGTGGGAAGATTTTTGTATCACACATATTTGCAAACACAATGGGTTTATTTTCCTATTTTCTATTCGAAATACTGAATCTCTGACACTAATCCATAACCTACTAGACTCTGACTACTAATCCTAATATGATGGAGAATAGTAACCCTAACAGAATGGAAATACAAACAGTTCAGAGAAGGCATGGTGTATGCTTGGACTTCCCTTTTGCATTATATGGGGTTGGAGTTATAAATATAGTCAATGTTTATTGAAATATTTCTCCATGTGTTTTTAACATTAACAAATATGTGAATTCCTCTCCCATTTCTCTGTCACCTATTCAGCACATGTATTTTTATATGCTCATATAGAATACTACCTGGTATCACACAGATTTTCTTCTGAGGTGGCTGACTTGGCAGATAGAAATTGTGAGAAGAGATCACTCCTCCTAAACCCTTTTGGAACTGAAATTTCAACCTATGGGTGAGCCTCCTAGTTGAACAACATTATACATAAATCCATTTTCAGTAAAATGTATTTTTTTGGATATGTGAAGGATATATATTTCATTTTGAATTTCGATTGGCATATATATTGCTACTTTTTAATGTCTGTGAGTGTGTTTCTGTGTGTGTGTATATATATATATATATATATATATATATATATATATATATATATATATATATATCACTCTCCAGATTTTTCAAAATATGAAATATATGTGTCTTATTATACACTCCCTAAAATCATTCATATTCACGTATGTGGATTTATAATCAACTTTTCACAAGATTATTCTCAGAAATTCAGATTATTCATTCACCTGAAATACATATTTGTTTCCTAATACTGAAAACTAACTTCAGTAAATGCTGCGTACAAAGCATAATATTTCATCATTGCCTGATGGCCACGAATAGAGTGCATCACACCCAGTGTAACGCGCCACTGCACAGGTGAATAACGAGATAGAACCACAAAAAAACTATCTTGTTAAGAACTTACAGCAAAATGGGGGTGCACCAAAACCTATAAGAAAGATTTTTAGCACTGAGATCTGGTAATTGCGTCTGAAAAACGAGCCAAATGTGCAACCGGAGATCCGGTCTGACTGATCCTCAAAACAATAGAGTGTCTGGGTTCCAATAGACACCCTCCACACCCAACAAATGACAGGCCCAGAATACAGATTGAACTGCAGAGAAGCATCACTCAGGGGAAATCTAGTCTAGCAGGAGAAACCAGGACTAGCAGGAGAAACCAGGGGACTAGAGGCCAGGCTCTTGTGACTGGGAAGCTGGAGAACACAGAAGCGCAGGTGACAGTCCACCTGCTGTCCGCGTGACTGGGCGTCTGGAGAACACCGGCGCACAGGAGACCGACTGCGCCACTGGGTGGCTAGTGATTGCCCACCCGCCAGTGACCTAGAGCTGAAACCAACTGGAGACAGTCCAGTTCCATCCCCGTATTCGAACATTTCGGCAAGGAGCCTGGGCCCGCCAAAGCAGAGGGGTGACGTCACTGGAGCTCGGCCTTCGGAATTCCCTACAAGTGGAATCCACTTTAGCAGGCATAGTCTACCAACACAAAGGAGAGACAACAGAGATACACAACACCGAAACAAATCTATAGAATAAAACAGAAACACAGCAATCAAATAGAGCTGGAAAGTAACATGAGCATCATGAAAAAACAAGGGAAAGAAAGGAGTACAAACAATGCAGTACAACTTAATTCTACAGGAGGACCTAGAAGCATCAGAAACAGGGATAGGGAAAGAACTTAAGGCATTCCTAACTCAGATGGAAAGGAATATTAGAGAAGACATGAGGCAGCAAGTCCAAGCAATAAAAGTATATTTTGAAAATGAATTAAACAAACAAACTCAAATGGCAAACAACGAGCTTTACCAGGAGATAGAGATCTTAAAAGAAATCAAACAGTAATACTAGAAATGCAGGAAAGTATTAACCAAATTAAAAACTCAAACGAGAATATTACAAATAGACTAGATCAAGCAGAAGTCAGAATATCAGATAATGAAGACAAAGTTTTTCAACTTGAAAAGAATATAATCAACACAGAAAAGAGGCTTAAATCCCACTAGCAATCTATTCAAGAGATATTGGATGTCATAAAAAATGAGAGTCATTGGCATAGAAGAAGGCATAGAGATTCAAACCAAAGGAATGGAGAACATATTAAATAAAATAATTCTAGAAAACATCCCAGAGATGAAAGATGGATCGGATTGTCAAATCCTGGAAGCCTACAGGACCCCAAACATTCAAAATCATAATAGACAAACTCCAAGACATATAATTATGAAGATAGGCAACATACAGAACAAGGAGAGAATATTAAACACTATAAGAGAAAGGAGGCAGATTACATTCAGGGGAAAACCAATTAGGTTAATGACTGATTTTTCATCACAGACTTTGAAAGTGAGAAGATCCTTGAACAATGTATTTCAAATGCTGAAAAATAATGGATTCCAACCAAGAATACTGTATCCAGCAAAATTAAGGTTCAGATTTGAAAACGAAATTAAAGTCTTTCACAATAAACAAAAGCTAAAAGAATTCGCAGCCAGAAAACCAGCACTGCAAAGCATTTTGAGCAAAATACTACAAGAAGAGGAATTGATAAATAGTGCCGAAAACTAACAGCAGGAGGTATCTCAGTAAAGGGGGAGGAAAATAACCAAAAAAGTAAAAACTAGCCAAACTAAAACATAATAAATAAATAAACATGATTGGAAGAACAAATCATATTTCAATTGTAACCTTAAATGTTAATGGATTATATTCACCAATCAAGAGAATGGGCTAGTAACCTGGATCAAAAAAAATAAATCCAACAATATGCTGCCTTAAGGAGACTCATATGATAGGAAAAGACATACACAGGGTGAAGGTAAAAGGTTGGGAAAAATCATACCACTCACATGGCCCTCAGAAGCAAGAAGGAGTGGCCATACTCATGTAGAATAAAATCAACTTCAAACCTAAGTTAATCAAAAGGGAAAAAGAAGGGCACTATATTCTGTTAAAAGAAACCATCCACCAACAAGACATAACAATTATGAATTTGTATGCACCAAGCAATGGAGCTGCAATGTTCATAAAACAAACTCTCCTCAAGTTCAATAGCCAAATAGACTACAACACAATAATTATGGGTGACTTCAAGACACCACTCTCGGCATTAGACAGATTCTCTAGACAAGAACTGAATAAAGAAACTATCAAACTCAACAGCACAATTTGTAACCTAGACTTGAACGACATATATAGAATATATCAGCCATCATCAAGTGGATACATGTTCTTCTCAGTTTCACATGGATCCTACTCAAAGATAGACCATATATTATGCCATAGGGCAATTCTTAGTAAATATAAAAGCATGGAGATTATACCATGCACTATATCTGATAATAATGGAATGAAACTGGAAATCAATGATGAAAGAAGGAAGGAAAAATCCTACATCACATGGAAAATGAACAACATGCTACTGAATGATCAATGGGTTACAGAAGACATAATGGAGGAGATAAAAAAAATTCTTAGAGACAAATGACAATACAGACACAACATACCGGAATCGATGGGACACAATGAAAGCAGTTTAAGAGGGAAGTTCATTTCTTGGAGTTCTTTCCTCAAAAAAAGAAAAAAATCAACAAATAAATGAACTCACACTACACCTCAAAAACCTAGAAAAGGAAGAGCAAAACAACAGCAAATGTAGTAGAAGACAAGAAATAATTAAATTTAGAGCAGAAATCAACAAAATTGAAACAAAAAAAAATTTAAAAATTTGATAAAACTAAAAGTTGGTTCTTTGAAAAAATAAATAAGATTGACAGGCCCACAGCCATGCTAATGAAGAGAAGAAGAGAGAGAACTCAAATTACTAACATACGGGATGAAACAGGCAATATCACAACAGACACTACAGAAATACAGAAGATAATTAGAAAGTATTTTGAAACACTATATTCCAATAAAATAGAAGATAGTGAAGATATCGATGAATTTTTTAAGTCATAAAATCTGCCCAGATTGAGTCAGGAAGACACACGCAATTTAAACAGACCAATAACAAAGGAAGAAATGAAAGAAGCCATCAAAAACTACCAACCAAAAGAAGCCATGGACCGGATGGGTATACAGCGGAGTTCTACAAAACCTTTAAAGAAGAATTAATACCAATATTTTTCAAGCTATTTCAAGAAAAACAAAAAGAAGGAGCTTTTCCAAATTTATTCTATGAGGATAAATCACCCTGATCCCGAAACCAGACAAAGACACTTCAAAGAAAGAAAACTACAGACCAATATCTCTAATGAACTTCAATGCAAAACTTGTCAATAAAATCCTGGCGAATCGAATACAAAAGCATATAAAAAAAATTGTGCACCATGATCAAGTAAGATTCATCCCTGGGATGCAAGGCTTGTTCAATATACGGAAATCAATAAATGCCATTCACCACATCAATAGACATAAAGACAAGAACCATATGATCATCTCAATAGATGCAGAAAAAACATTTGACAAAGTTCAGCATCACTTTATGTTCAAAACACTAGAAAAACTAGGGATAACAGGAACTTACCTCAACATTGTAAAAGCTATATATGCTAAACCTCAGGCTAGCATCATCCTAAATGTGGAAAAACTGAAGGCATTCCCTCTAAAATCTGGAACAAAACAGGGATGCCCTCTATCACCACTTCTATTCAATTTAGTTCTTGAAATACTAGCCAAAACAATTAGACAGACAAAAAAAATTAAAGGCATAAAAATAGGAAAAGAAGTATTCAAATTATCGCTATTTGCAGATGTCATGAAAATATATTTAACAGACCCCAAAGGGTCTACAATGAAACGGCTAGAGTTAATAAATGAATTCAGCAAAGTGGCAGAATATAAAATTAACACGCATAAATGAAAGGCATTCCTGTATGTCAGCAACACAACTTCTGAAATGGAAATGAGGAAAACCACTCCATTCACAATATCCTCAAATAAAATAAGATACTTGGGAATCAACCTAACAAAAGACGTGAAAGTTTTATATACTGAAAACTACAGAACCCTAAAGAGAGAGAGAGAAGAAGATCTTAGAAGATGGAAAAACAAAAGACCCAGAATAGCAAAAGCAACTCTAAACAGAAAATATGAATCTGGAGGTATAGTGATACCAGAGTTCAAACTGTACTAAAAGCAATAGTAACAAAAACAGCGTGGTACTGGTAACAAAATAGGCAGGTGGAACAATGGTACAGAATAGAGGACACAGAAACCAATCCTCAAAATTACAACTTTCTTATATTTGAAAAAGGGGCTAAAAGCATGCAATGGAAGTAGGATAGCATCTTCAAACAATGGGGTAGGGAAAATTGGGGAAAGGTGGGGCAAGGGAGAGAAGTGAACAACAGCAGATGAGGTAGAGAAAGAAGATGGGAGGGGATGGGAGGGGGTATAGTAGGGGATAGTAGGGGATAGGAAATGTAGCAGAATACAACAGTCACTAATATGACATTATGTAAAAATGTGAATGTGTAACCGATGTGATTCTGCAACTCGTATTTGGGGAAAATTGGGAGTTCATAACCCAATTGAGTCAAATGTATGAAAGATGATATAGGATGAGCTTTGTAATGTTTTGAACAACCAATAAAAAATAAATAAATAAAGGTTTAAAGTTGAGTGGGAAGAAATCAGCTAAAAAAGAGTTGAGATGCATTCATTTTGCTAAGCAGAAACTTTGTTTTGTGTACTTGTAACTATCACAAATTTATTTTACCAGAAAACTGGCTTTTAAAAATGCACATAATTGAGATTAAAGGATAATCCACTTACCTTCAAGAAAAACTCATAGCATTTCCTATATTTTTCATATTTTATTTTTTTGTGAATATTTTGACATGGACCAGGTCTAGACTTAGGCTATTCTTCCAGAATACTACCTCATCTGACAAGTTGGTACAATGTGTTGGATTGTTCTTTTCATCTTTTGTTTAATAGTTTCTAGATGATAATGTGTATTTTTCCATATGTTTGTTTGGACATACATACCCAACTATATCTTTGCATTTTCTGTTTTACTGGGGAAGAGACTCATCAAAAGCTCTTTATTATATGTATCAACAATCAAACATTTAGAGCATGCAATTATACATAATTTTGCATGAAAATATTTTTGTACCATTTTTATAAAGATTTAGAATTATTAATACTGTCCCTACTGTAATTAGTAACTCCTTACAAAAAGAATTAATCAATTGACTTTATATCAATTATGAATATGAAAATTACTAAAATAAGTATTTGGCAATTAATATGCAATTGATAGAAAGTGAAATCACAAGAAAGCCATTTAAAATGTCAGTGCATATGGTCCTTAAATAATAGGTTGTTCAAAAAAAAATTCTCTAATTCAAAAGAGTTAATATGCCATATTACAGCTAAATGTGATATAAAAACCTTAAATTATCAGTATTGATAAATAAGAATGATACCTGTTTACTTAAATATGTTTATTTGATTTTCACTGTAAGATGTTAATTCTGGAAGACTTGAGAATTAAGAAAGACTTGGTCTATATTATTTCTAACAGGCTAATCAAAGTACTTTTAAATATATATGTATATATATATATATATATATATATATATATATATATATATATATATGTATGTAACACATATGCATGAATATAGATACATATGCATAATAAATGTATTGTAATATATTTATCAGGTGGTTATAATTTTTAAATTTTCTCAAGAAAAGAATGACTATAAAAAACAGTTTTAAATGTAAATTTCATAGCATAGTACTGTTTGTAATGCTATGAGAGAAAAATACTTATGGAGGGAAAATGAAAAAGGAAGAGAGAGAAGGGGGAAAATGAGGAAGAAAGTGAGTAAAGAAGAGGGAGAGGAGTGTTTGATGAAAAGATAAGTGGAGGGCCTGGGTTTGTGACTCAGTGTTAACATGCTTGTCTAGCATGTGTGAGGCAGTGGGTTATATTCTCAGCACCACATACGAATAAATAAAATGAAGGTCTATCAACAACTGAAAAAATAAAAAAAGGAGAAATATTACCAAAATTCCAAGATTTTATGAATGTTAAATACAAAAAATTATGTTGCATAGCCTTATGTAAATTCTAGACTCCCCAAAATAATCATTAAATGCTAGATTATTAGTGTTATAACTAAAAATCCATTGCTCTTTCTTCTACATTCTGTGGCATGCTAGTGCTAAAATAAATTGTATTATAACACCAAAATAAAATTCTAATATTTATACAGTAACTGACCCAGTTTAACATCAATGCAAGAAGATTCCTATGTGATATAATGTGTATTTTGACGTTCATTTTTATTCAACACTGGTACATTACTATTTCTCCAGTTAATGCACATCATAGGATGTATATTTCATCCACAATTTAGCAAATATATACACATTTGTTTTGCTTTCAATCACTTTTGCTTCAGAACACATGTATTCCTCCATGTTTCTTGACTTCTCTTTTTGTGACACTTCTTTCCAAACACATTATTTTCGATTTCCATTATCACTTTTGAAGCAAAACTGACACACCCGTCATGATAAAACATAACACTAATATTACCATTAGATGTAAAACTGGTTTAAATGAATGATTGTACATCAATATAAGATTTCTTGTATACTTTCAGATATCAATTCAATCCATTATTCAAAGTGAAACCAGTTATATCATTTATTCACAGTATGGTCTATTCATGCATTGTCTATATATTGATAGACACATGGTACACCTCTGTGTACTCCCAACAATAATTTCTATATCTTCAAAATATTGCTCCCAGAAATGGTGGAAAAAATATGCATGTCAACTGATCTACAATACATTTTATCACAGTAATATTCTGGACACAAAATGCAAAGGTCACACTTATGACTGTCCCAAAGCCTAAATGGAAAGTGAACATGGATTACTAAAAACATCCATGTCCAGGTTGCCTAATGCTCTCAAATGTCAATCCTATTGGTGATTACATATGTGTTTCTTCCTAAGACTACATTTTCAATCTCACCCTGTTGAAACTGTCTAAACCTCTCACTCATTTTATAATTTGCCTGATTTCCTACTCTCTATTCACATCTGCTTTCCTACTTTTTTCCCCAGTTCATCATTGTGACTGACTCTTCACATGTGCTGACATTTATATTCAATCTCTACCAGAAAACCTATTGCTAAAGAACTTTTGGTCCATATTCTATACTCAATCTTCTTCGTAATCCTACCGACTATATTCCTAATCCTAGCAAAAATCCCTTTTTTAACTGGATGCTCTCTTCTACATTCAATCATCGAAGGTACAAGGATCTATGCCATTGCATATCAATTTATCTGAGACATATGTGCAGAACATAATTCAAAGCTAAGTATCCCACTCAAAGGCCAAATTCCCTTCTAGGATTCAAATCTTACCTAGATTTATATTTCAATACTTATATTTCACCTATATTTTCATGTAAATATCGCAGGTTTCCAATAACATTGTTCATCAAGCAGAATGATTCCTAACCCATATTGAACATGTTATTAATCCTAACCATACACTGTTCCTCAATCTAACTTTACAGAAGAGCAGAGACAGAGTTGGTATTACAATACAGGAATGTATGGATCTTCCACCTGCTGAGAACCTCAAAGGTCCATGTAGAAATAATCCCTGGAGAATGTGTAGGATGCTATGAACGACCTGAGAGGGCAAAAGTCATCTTCCATGGCAAAAAAACATGGTCAGGATAAAGGGTTGTGTCTTAATCAGAATCTCTCTTCTTAATGTAGAGAAGATGGACCAAACCAAGCCTCTGTGGAGAGCTGTTCCCCAGTACCTATGGTTGATATACCATTCTAACTTATGAAAATGTCAGAGGAAGTAGGTGCAGCCTCCATCTCATGGGACCCTTGGAAGCATCTGTTAGGACAAAGTGGTTGCCAAGGCTGTGACCTCATTCAGTTCCTGAAGGAAGTGACCTACCTCACTTTCTTGGTGATGGAATCTCTGAACTTGGGATCCAGGAAACCAGGCACACAGAGCCAGTCCCAGTGCCAGTCCCAGTGGTCTCACTTGTTTGGATTTACCAAGGACACAGTCAGTCTTTCTTGGTACCTACTGATGTGAGGATGGCCAAATGCCAGAAAAGCTCTGAAGAGGGGCCCTTCCTGAGAAAGCAGAAAGTGGCTCACCAATGGATCCTCACAACTTCACAGAGTTGGCCAAAGAAAACAGATCTGAGACAAGACAGGCCATTTTGGGGTAACATAGTATGGCCCACCATTCAGAGGACACACTGTATAGTCACAGACCTACTTGGGGAAAGGAGGTGCCTTTGTGGGTGTGGGTGTGAGTTTTTGGTTCTGTCTCATTTTCTGAGAATAGGTGGAAAAGGCGGGCTTTTTTTTGGTTTGGTGTGGACTCTTTATAGTAGGTCGTTTGACAAGGTGAGTGTTTCTTTATCTATGTATTCCACTGTGTCCATGGTTGAAGACATTAGAAAAGAGAATGCATCAAGGATGTGTCCTGTCTATTAGGAAGCTTCCCAGCATTCATCCTGCCCGATTTATTAATGGACTGTGGCTTGTCTTATAGATGTGCAACACCTACTAAATTCCTAAGTTCAGGTTTTCTTCCTAAATTCTGGCCACTCTCCAAAATAGTCTTATGGATTTGTGTCCAAGATATGTACCCCTCCAAGCTCTGTGACATGGCCATGTACTGGATAGCTGAAGGAAATGGGAGCATCTCAGAAAACACAGATATCAGTGTGACCAGTAATGTCTCAGTGGAAAAACCCTTCTTTTGGCCTTTTGCTTACCTATTGATCTGTTGACCTGAATGTCAGGAGGTCTTTGCCTCAGTCCACCCATTTGGGAAGACTGATGAAAACTGTTTTCAAATGGAAATGCATGCGCATCACCTGTCGCTCTTTGTTTAATTGCTTAGGATAAGGATGTGTCTGATTCAGCCTCTTGGCCCTGTGTGATTCTGTGGCTTAGATTCTCAGCACCTCATGGATCTAAAGAAAGATTCCATGTGTGTATCCAAAACAAAAATGGTAAAAAACCACGCTGACTTTAGGAAAATAAGTGGCAAGGGAGCTCTTTTTAACACTGTCTTGGGCTGCGCCCCTCATGGAAAACTCCAGCAAGAGGTTATGATTAGTGTCTATATGGAAGAGGATGAGGGCCTTGTGGGAGTGTTTTGGTTTTAATTGTGTTTATTTGTGTGGTGGTTGGAAGTGATGACTGGGTCCACCTGGGCTTGAACTCTGGTGTGATACCCTTAGAGACTGAGGTCTAGAACTGACGTCAGAGAAGTATTGCCATGAATTGTGTTGGGGTTTTAGGAGGCCATGCATGAGAGTCGCTCTTGGAAACTGAGATCTTGGACCAGGGTAGCTTTCCACAGAACACTGGGAATCACATGATTTCATTCTGAAAGACTTGGCAGCAATAGTTGAGAGTCAAAACTCACATGGACCTCATATTGTAGACCTCAATGGGCCTGGCTTCATGTGACTTTTTGGTCACTCTTTGGGAAGACTTTCCTCTGAGAGTTCTCCAGAACTTTCATTGAAATAAACTTCCTCAACATTTAATGGTTCCTGAATAAATTTAAACCCACAGTGCCTCCAACTTCATCCTTTAAAAATGGCTAGATAAGTACCATGACATTTTTTAAATTCCCATGACCAGATGGCACTGGAGTAACTTTGGATCTTATGCTGTTGATCATGAGTGTACAAGACAGTGCCTTGATTGACTTGGTTTCATGAGAATGGTGTAGAACAGAGATGCCAGTAATTTGGAGACTGCTGAGTTGGGGCCTAGAGCAGTGATGTGCAGGTGTGTGATAAAACATCTGTGTTGGGGCCATGTGGATCTGCCATTGGCTTCCAAATGGCTTGTGACTGACATGCTGCAGCCAGCAGACCCTTATATGTAAAGGCATCTTGTTATATGGAGATTTTTCAGGGCAATGTTCAGAATCAAGTTGCTATGGTCAAGGGGGCAAGCATGTGCGATAGAAGCCTGGTTGGTGCATTTATATGCAGACCCTGACACACCACATGTGACAGAAATCCCTCCAGCACTGTGCCCCAGTTGAAATCCTTGTATTTCAAGAAGCAAATACCAAACTCCAAGTGCAGCAGCAAGAAACACCACGAAAACTGGAGGATTACCAACTGGGTTCACAGTCCAAACAGGGAGACACTTAGCCCCAAGTTGCCACAGTTTACCTACAAAGAGAGAATTCAGAACTGCTGCCACATGTTCATTAGGAAAATAAGAAACAACATCCTCCAGGTCACATAGATGAAGACCCAGCTTTGATGGTCTCACTACAAAGAAAGCTAAAGCTTCTGACAACAACGTATATTTCAAGTGCCCAACCTCAGAGGCAGTTTCTCAAGAAGTCTTTAGGCAAGCAGAGCTCCATGTTTCTGGAGTGTTTACCCTTTCCCTTACTTTTGGAAACTCCTCTACCACCTTCAAGGTTGTGAACTCCTGAGCATTTTCCATTCCAGATATGTATTAACAGATTTTCTAATTCTTCTCCTCTAATTGTGTCTTACTTGGGGCGAAGGTAATGTCAAGGCATTTTTCTGGATGAGAGTGGAAAGATTTTTGTTTAGCATATGTTTGCATACACATTGGATTCATTTTCCTATTTTCCATTTGAAATACTGAATCCCTGACACTAACCCATACTGTACTAGAATCTGACTACTAATCCTAATATGATGGAGAAAAAGAATCCTAACAGAAAAGAAATAGAAGCTGTTCAGAGAAGGCATGGTATATATTTGGACTTGCCTTTTGCAAGTAGGTGTTATAATTCTAGTCAATTTTTAATTGAAATAGTCCTCCATGTGTTTTTAAAGTTAACAAATATGTGAATTCCTGTCTCCCTTTCACTGTAGACTATTCAGCACATCTATTTTATATGCACATAAAGAATCCTACCTTTTATCACGTGTATATTTTTGTGCGGTAGCTGATTTGGCAGATACAAATTTTGAGAAGAGATCACTCCTCCTAGATGCTGTTGGAACTGAAAATTGAACCTATGGGTGAGCTTCCTAGGAGAACAACATTATACATAAATCCCTGTTAAGTAAATTGAATATTTTTAGATCTGTGAATGATGTATATTTCATGGTGAATTTGGATTGGCATATATGTTGCTACATTTTAAAATTTGTGTGTGTGTGTGTGTGTATACACACATACACACTCTCCAGATTTTTCAAAATATGAAATATATGTGTCTTATTTACACTCCCTAAATTCATTCATGTTCAAGTATGTGGATTTATAATCAACTTTTCACAAGATTATTTTCGGAAATATTCATCCACCTGAAATTCATATTTGTTTTCTATTACTGAAAACTAACTTCAGTGAATGGTGCATACGTATCCTGTTGATAGTCACAGCCGAAGGGGCCACAGCAAACTTCCAGGTGCCAGCAAACTTTCAGCTGCAGGCTGATGACTGGCTCACAGCGGCCTTAGCAACTTCTAGCTCATTGTCTCCTCTCTGGTGATGCTCATTGGAGATGCTCATTGAGATGTTTCCCCGCCTTTCAGACTTCCAGCTTATGATTGGCTCACAGCAGCCCCAGCAACATCTAGCTGATTGGCTCCTCCGCGGTGATGCTTATTGGGCTGTTTCCCTGCCCATTCAGACCATGGAGCTGCTCATTGGGGGACTTTTTTGGCTCTGCCCACGTGACCCAGCCAATCTGCCTCAAGAGCAGGAGGATTGTGAGAAGTGGATAGAGGCTTTTGTGGGAGGGAGAGGCTTTTGGGAAGCTGGTGTTGGGAGTTGGGGTTCTGAGGATTTTTCCTGAGAGGCTGTTTTGCTTGGCGTGTGTGGTTCTAAAAATAAAGTTAGTTTCTTTTGACAAGTGGATTCTGATTGTGCCCAGCCAGACAGCGGCATTTGGTGGCTCATATGGGGAGCGACTGAGGGTAACTGATAAGGTAAACTGCTCGCTCTTGAGGGCAGGGCGAGAGGATGGGTAGCCATTTTATGATTCCTATTTTGTTTTAAGTTGCCTGTCCCTGGAGATGAGTGAGATGGAAGAAAAACTGCTCACATCTGAGGAAAAACTATTTGTGTCTGAGGAACAGATAGGGAGAAAGGCTATAATAATTTTTTGTTGTTCCATTTTTATTTCGTTCTATCTCTTTTTTTGTTTGGTGTTATCTTGTTGGTTTGTATTATAGTAGAAATATGGGATCAAAAATTAGTAAAAAACAAACCAAAAAAGTGTTAAGTAAATTGTTAGAGGAAGGAGGCATCCCAGTAAAATCAAGAGCAGTCATGGCAATTGTTGATACAATACAAAAATGTAGACCATGGCTTTTTAAGGAGGAGTTGTTAAATATATCACAATGGAACCATCATGGTGCAGATTTAAAAAGAATAGAAAAGAAAAGCCCAGGGATTCTGCCAGTTGGCACATTGCCATTGTGGACATTCATATCTTGTTTGCTTAGTTCAAAGCCTTCAGTTCAGTCAATGGTAGAGGAAGAAGAAGACATATTGATTCAAGTAAAACAGAAGGTGTCTCAAGTTAGTCAGACAGAAGAAAAAATTCAAGTAAAAGAGAAGGTCTCTCGAGCTAGTCAGATAGAGGAAACTATTCAAGTAAAAGAGAACGTCTCTCGAACTAGTCAGACAGAGGAAAAAATTCAAGTAAAAGAGAAGGCCTCCAAAGCTAGTTAGACAGAGAAAGAAAGTGTAAAACAGTAAAAAACATCAGGGGAAATTTACAACAGGAGACTGCTACTAACACCTTTCTATCACCAGATGACATAAGTGTCCAACTAACAAGGCCACTTTCTTATGCTGGGAGGCCCCCAACTCCCGCAGTTGATAGTTAGGATCCTGAGACAAGATCTCAAATATTAACATGCCCTGTATTTGAGGGAGGAGGGCAGCGTGTTTACCATGCTTTAAATTTCAAAACAGTGAAGCAGCTAAAAGAGGCTGTAACAACCTATCGTCCTCAAGCACCCTTCAATGTAATCATGGTCGAATCCATTAACAACTTGAACATGAAGCCAGTGGATTGGGCTAATATGTGTAATGTTGTGCTAAATGGAGGACAATGCATGTTATGGAAGGTTGCCAATGAGGAATGTTGAAAGGAGACAGCTAGGCGAAATGCAGGAGCTGGTTATCCTCAGAGAAATCTAGATATGTTGTTAGGAAAGGGACCTTATGAAGATCAGCCGCAGCAAATTGCATATGATCATGGTGTATGTGCAGAAATTGGTGTAGATGCAATTAAGGCATGGAAGACTTTACAAGAACATGGAGGTTTACAAGGTCAATTATCTAAGGTAATACAAGGAGCTAATGAACCTTATGCTGAATTTGTAGATAGGCTTATTCAAAGAGCTACCAGAGTTTTTGGGAATACAGAACAAGCAATGCCATTACTAAAACAACTGGCTTATGAGCAAGCGAATCGTTGTTGCAGAGATATCATTAGACCATGGAAAAATGAAGATTTAAACACATTGATTTAATTATGTAGAGACATTAATGAACAAGAGCAAGTCATGGCAGCTGCAGTAAAACAGGCTTTAGTTGCCAGATACATTAATGAACAAGGGCAAATTTTGGCAGCTACAGTAAAACAGGCTTTAGATGCCAGACCAAGAACATGCTACCAATGTGAAGAATCAGGACATTTTAAAAGGAATTGGCCCATAGAAGGAGGGTTTAACAATATTAGGTATCAAAGGAGTAGAATACCAGGTATTTGGCCACAATGCCATAGAGGGAGACATTGGGATAATGAGTGCTGTTCTCAAACCACCATAGAGGGTACTCAATTATCAAAAAATGAACAAGGACCAGGTGTTTATCCACGATATCATGGAGAAAGGCATTGGGCTCAATTGCCAAATAAATGGACAGGGGGTCCCAATGCTCCGGGGCCCCAAACCACAAATATACAGAGCACTGGAGGAACCCAGCAACCCCAACAGGGTAGTGCCCAGGACACATTGTCCATCAGATCCCTCATCAGACAAACCAGAGGGAGCACAGTGTTGGACATCTGCGCCTCTGCCAGATCAGTACTAACTCCAGAGATGGGAGTTCAAATCATTCCCACAGGGGTAAAAGGACCTCTTCCCAAAGGAACCATGGGCTTATTATTGGGATGCAGCTCTTCTACTCTAAAAGAACTTATGATAATTCCTGGGGTGATTGATCCCGATTATGAAGGTGAAATAAAAATTATAGCCAGTTCTCCAAAGGACATATCAGTAATTTCACAAGGAGATAGAATAGCACAGTTACTAATAATACCCAGCCTATATGATAAATTTTCCAGTCGTACTGTAGAAAGATGTTCCAAGGGATTAGGCTCCACAGGTGTAGATTTGGCTATGCTTTCTTTAAATTTAGATTCTCGCCCCATGCTAAAACTAAATATTCAAGGGCATGAATTGAATGGGCTACTGGATACAGGTGCAGACATTAGCATCATCTCTCGTCAAGAATGGCAAAAACATTGGCCATTACAACAAGCCACTCAAACGCTTCGAGGCCTATAAGTGGTGACTAATCCCCATAGAAGTAAAATGGTATTAGATAGGAATGATCCTAAAGGATGTGAAGGAACTATACAGCCATATGAATTGGATCATCTTCCCATAAATTTATGGGGACGAGATGTCCTAGATCAATTAGGTTTGACATTAACAAATAACATCAACCAAAATGCAGCCACTATTATGACTAGACAAGGTTTTAGGAAAGAAAAAAGATTAGAAAAACAAGAATAAGTCATAGCAGCACCAATACAAATAGATCAAGGAACAGAGAGACATGGGTTGGATTTTCAGAAAGGGCCACTGAGACAATAAAAATTACCTGAAAATCAGAAAGACAGTATGGGTTCCTCAGTGGCCCCTGACTGAAGAAAAGATACAAGCAGTCCATGACCTGGTAAAACAACAATTAGCAGAAGGACATATACAACCGACTGTATATCCCCAAAATACTCCCATTTATGTCATCAAAAAGCAATCTGGTAAATGGAGACTATTGCAAGATTTTAGAGCCATTAATAATGAGATGGTTATTATGGGACCTGCTCAATCAGGGATTCCTCAATTGTCTGCTTTGCCAATAACCTGGTATGTTTTAGTTATAGATATTAAATATTGTTTTTTTTTTCAATTATAATTCATCCTAAGGATAGTCCAGGTTTTGCTTTTACTATCCCTGCACTGAATCATGAAGGTCCTGATCAGAGATATGAATAGAAAGTACTCCCTCAAGGGATGGCTAACAGCCCAACTATGTGTCATATTTATGTTAACAAAGTAATCCAGCCACTTAGAAATCAAAATTCTGAACACAAATATTTCACTATATGGATGATGTATTATTAGCACACAAAGCTAAAAACACATTGCTAGAAAGTTATGCCACACTTACAAACTTATTAAAAATTATAATGTAGAGATAGCAATAGATAAAGTACAATTAAATTTTCCAATTAATTATTTAGGAGTTCTCTTATCCTCAACCATGGTCAGTCCACCAAAAATTCAAATACGAGTAGATCAACTCAAATCACATAACGACTTTCAAAAGTTATTAGGAGACATTAATTGGATAAGGCCTTATCTAGGTATACCAACAGGAGAGTTGGGACCTTTATTTGATATCCTAAAAGGTCTATCAGATAAAAATTCACCCCGCATGTTAACACCTGAAGCAATAAAGGCATTAAAAATCAATGAAACATATATGGAAAATATGCATTTGGATAGAATTGATATAAGTTTGCCTTTATTATTTATTGTACTACCAACAAAAAATATTCCTACAGGAGTATTTTGGCAAGAAGGTCCATTATTATGGATACATTTATCTTATTCTCCTTACAGTATTCTTACTAGGTATCCTGAGGCTTTAGGATAATTAATACTCAAAGGAATTAAAGCAGCAAAGGGAGTGTTTGGAATTTCTTCCAATAAAATTTTTACTCCATATACTCTGAATCAAATTGATGAGTTAGCTAATGAGTTAAATACTTGGGCAATAATCATGGTCCAATCTAATGTTTCATTTGATAACCACTTACCATCTAACCCTTTATTGTCTTTTTGGTCATCGCATCCTGTAATTTTTCCAAAATTGAGAAGAAAAACACTTATCATGAATGCTTCAAATATATTCACTGATGTATCAAATAATGGTACAGCAGCAATAGTTATACCTGATAAAACTTATAAATTTTTAGTACCCAAACAATCAGCTCAAAAGGTAGAGCTTAATGCAGTATTACAAGCTTTTGAGATATTTAAATATTCTGTATTTAATTTATTTTCCGATAGTCAGTATATAGTTAATGCTATAGTATCCCTTAAAGTTGCTGGTAAGATTTCTCCTTTCTCTACTGTTTTCTCTTTACTTTCCAATATAAAAAGTCTAATCTGGGACAGAAAAGATCTATTCTTTATAAGACATAGCAGGGCACATCCAAAAAGAAGATGATTTGACTCAAGGCCTTATCAGCTGATATCCAAAATTCCAGTTTGACTATCCTTACATCTGAGATAGAACCAGGATGCTTTTTTCATTATCTATTTTATTATTGCCCTTTCCCACATTCTATTTTGTTTTTTGAGCTCATACAGACCTAGTTTAATGTTTTGCTGATCAGTTCTATTTTTTGACAAAAGAGTTTTTGAACATTGCAATGGAGATTTCACGTGTAAAAAGTTATAAGGCCTTTACTATTAGGTTATGTGTTGTATGTATTATATTATGTGTGCACACTTGTGTTTTGTGTTATATGTTTGAATGTTCGTATGTCCATATATGATATATGATGAGCGCTCATAAAAAAAAATGGATCCAAATATTTTTTTATTCACATTATTTAAATGGTTTAATTTAAATTGGGTAAAGAGCTGTTGAGGTTTGTTTTAAAATTTGAAAAAAAGGAGGTTAACAGATCTGTTTCCTTTCTTTCACCTTTCCTTTTCATTATATTTAATAATTATCTTCAAGACAATGTAAATAGTTAAGAAAATTGTTTTCTTTCAGTGCCTTCTGGAATGTTACATAATTTTTCTTTAGCCATTATTGCCAGAATTCCTATCTTCATCCCAGTGCTGGTGAAATCAAAGATAAAACCAATCTACAGCTTCTGCAATAGCCATCACTGAAATGCTTGCAGAACTTGCCTAGACATATTGAGAACTCTCCTGTATGCATTGTAAACTACCTGTTTGTGCAGCGACTTGTGGTAGTGTTCGGGTATATTTGCTGATGATGTCATCGGTGGTACAATTTTTCCAAAAGGAGCCGTCAATTGGCTTGGTGTATCTTCCTCTCTTCTGTGTGTCATTATCGTCCAGCTAATGTTTGGGGGCCATTAGAGGTGAGGCAAAGAACCTCACCACCCCCCGGTGGTACAAAGACCTCTCCACAGGTGTTGCTGTAAACTGGACCGGTAGTAAGTGATGGGTAAGATCCAATTGCAATGGTACCAACTTAACGGGTAAGGACCATATGTACTATTGGACAACCTAAGGCAGGCACTGTCCCTAAGCCACATGTGTGTTGTTTAAACAGAGAGGGGGAGATGTTGAGAGCCACATCCGAAGGGGCCCCAGCAAAATTCCAGAAGCCAGCAAACTTCCAGCTGCTGGCTGATGATTGGCTCACAGCAACATCTAGCTGATTGGCTCCTCTGCGGTGATGCTCATTGGGCTGTTTCCCTGCCCTTTCAGACCACGGAGTTGCTCATTAGGGGACTTATTTGGCTTTGCCCACATGACCTAGCCAATCGGCCTCAAGAGCAGGAGAATTGTGGGAGGTGGAGAGAGGCTTGTGTGGGAGGAAGAGGCTTTTGGGAAGCCAGTGGTGGCAGTTGGGGCTCTGAGGGTTTTTCCTGAGAGGCTGTTTTGTTTGGCGTGTGTGGTTTTAAAAATAAAGTTAGTTTCTTTTGACAAGTGGCTCCTGATTGTGCCCAGCAAGACTGCGGCATTATCCTAATATTTCTACAGTAACTGCCCCAGTTTAACAGTAATGCAAGTAGACTCTTATGGGACATGATTTGTATTTTGATGTTCATTTTTATTCAACACTGGTACATTACTATTTCTTCAGTTTATGCACATCAGAGGGTATATATTTCTTGCACAAGTTGGCAAATTTATAGGCATTTGTTTCACTTTCAATCACTTCCTGCTTCAGAACACATGCATTACTCCAGGTTTCTTAACTGGTCTATTCGTGAGACTTCTTTCCAAACATATTATTTCCGATTTTCTTTATAATTGTTTAAGCAAAACTCACACACCCTTCATGATAAACCATAAATATCATTTCACAATTAGATGTATAACTGTTTGGAATGAATGATTGTATATCAATATAAGATTTCTTATATATTTTCTGATATCAATTCAATCCATGATTTAAAGTGGAACCAGTTATATTATTTATTCACAGTATGGTCTATTCATGCATTATCTATATTCATAGACACAGGGTACACCTCTTTGTACCCCCAATACTAATTTATACGTTTTCAAAATATTGCTCCCAGTAATAGAGGAAGAAATACTCATGTCACCTGATCTAAATATGCATGTTATCACAGTAATATTCTGGACGCAAAATGCAAAATTCACACGTGTGATTGTACCAAAGCCTAAATGGACACTGAACATGGATTACTAAAAACATCCATGTCCAGCTTGCATAACGCTCTCAAATGTCAATCCTATCGGTGACTACATATTTGTTTCTTCCTAATATATTCAACCTCAAAACTGTTGAAAATGTCTAATACTATCACTCACCCTGTACTTTGCCTGTTTTCCTAATGTCTCTATTGATATCGGCTTTCCTACATATTTTCCCCAGTTCATCATTGTGACTGACCCTTCACATGTGCTGACATTGATATTCACTCTCTAACCAAAACCCAATTGCTAAAGAACTTTTGGTACAAATACTAAATTCACCCTTGTTCCAAAATCTACCGACTATCTTCCTGATCCTATTGATTATCCCTGTTTGAGTGGATGTTCTCCTCTACATTCAATCATCCAAGGTACAAGTCCTATGGCATTGTATATCGACTTATCTGAGACATGTGTGCAGAACGTAATTTAAAGCTATGTATCGCAATCAATTGCCCAATGCACTTCTGAGCTTCAAATCTCACCTAGATTTCTGTTTACATACTTATATTTCACCTCTGTATTCCTATAAATATTGCAGGTTCCCAATACCATTATTCATCCCACAGAATGATTCCTAAACCAAATCGATCCTGTTATTATCCCTAACCATACACTGTTGCCTCAATCTAACATTACAAAAGAGCAGGGACAGAGTTCATCTTACAATACAGGAATGTAGGGGATCTTACACCTGCTGAGAACCTCAAATTTTTATGCAGAAATGATCCCTGGAGAAGATGTAGGCAGCTATGAAGGACCTGAGAGAGCAAAAGCCATCTTCCATGGCAAACACCTTGTGATAACGAAGGGATGTGTATGAATCAGCCTCTCTTTTCTTAATGTAGAGAAGATGGACCAAACCAGACCTGCGTGGAGAGGTGTTCCCGGGTGGCCATTGTTGATATACCATTCAAACTTGTCAAAGTGTCACAGGAAGTAGGGGCAGCCTCCATCTCATGAGACCCATGAAAGCAACTGTTAGGACAAAGTGGTTGCCAAGGCAGTGATCTCATTCAGTTCCTGAAGGAGGTGACCTACCTAACTTCGTTGGTGATGTAACTCTCTGAAATTGGGATCCAAGAAGCCAGGCACCCAGAGCCAGTCCCAGTCCCAGTCCCAGTGGTCGAACTTGTTTGGATTTACCGAGGACAGAGTCAGTCTTTCTTGGTACCTAATGATATGAGGATGGCCAAATGCCAGTAGAGCTCAGAAAAGGGGCCTTTCCCTAGATAGCAGGTATTGGCTCAATGCTGCCTGCTGACAACTTCGTAGAGTGGGCCAAGAAGAACAGATCTGAGACAGGCCAGGCCATTTTGGGGCAACATAGTATGGCCCACCAGTCAGAGGACACTCCAGATAGTCACAGACCTACTTGGGGGAAGGAGGTGCTTTTGTGGATGTGGATGTGAGTTTGTGGTTTTGTCTCATGTTCTGAAAATAGGTAGGAATGGTGGTTTGTATGGTTTGGAGTTGACTGTTTCTAGGAAGTCGTTTGGCAAGGCGAGTGTTTCTATGTCTGTGTATCCACTGTGTTCGTGGTTGTAGTCTTTAGAAAAGAGAATGCATCAATGGAGGTTTCCTGTCTAGTTGGAAGCTTCCCAGCATTCATCCTGCCCACTTTATAAATGGACTGTGGCTTGCCTTATGGATGGGCAACACCTACTATCTTCCTAAGGTCCTCTACACATCTTGATTTCTGGCCTCTCTCCAGAATAGGCTCATGGTTTTGTGGCCAAGATATGTACCACCTCCAAAATCTGTTACATGGCCATGTAATGGATAGCTGAAGGGAATGGGAACATCTCAGAAAACTCAGATATCAGTGTAACCAGTAAAGTCTCAGTTTAAAAACCTTGCTTTGGCCCATTTGCTTACCTATGGTTATGTTGCCCTGAATGTCAGGAAGGTATTTGCCTCAGGCCACCCCTTTCTGAAGCCTGAAGAAAACATTTTTCAAATGGAAATGAATGGGCATCACCTGTGGATCTTTGCTTAATTGCTTTGGAAAGAGATGTGTCTGAATCAGCCTCTTGGCCCTGTGTGAGGTTGGGGCTTTGATTCTCAGAAGGTGATAGATCTTAAGAAAGATCCCATGTGTGCTTGGGTGTTCTATTGCCTCCAACTCACATAAAGGATTTATACCCGACAATCAGTAGGATTAAATTGGAGAATCAGAACAGTATTAACGGCAGGCCTATTTGATCACTCCTGGTTCACAGGAAGGGTGTCTAGGTCACCCTGACTTTAGGCAAATGAGGGGCAAGGGAGTTTTTTTTGGAAACTGTCTTGGGCTTCGCCCCTCATGGAAAATTCCATTCAGAGGTTACGATGAGTGTCTATATGGAAGATGATGAGGGCCATGTGGCAGTGTTTTGGTTTTAATTGTGGTCATTTGTGTGCTGGTTGGAAGAGATGACTGGGTACACCTGGACCTGAACTCTGGTGTGATTCCCCTTAGAGACTGAGTTCTGGAACTGACTTCAGGGAAGTATTGCCATTAATTTTGGTGGGATTTTAGGAGGCCACACATGAGAGTCGCCCTTGGAAACTGAGATCTAGTCTCAGGGTGTCTTTCCACAGTGCACTGGGAATCTCCACCAGGATATAAGACGATTTTATTCTGAAAGACTTGGCAACCATAGTAAAGAGTCAAAACACATATTGAACTCACATTGAGTAGACATCAATGGGTCATGCTTCATGTGACATTTTGGCCACTCGTTGGGAAGCGTTGCCTTTTAGAGTTCTCCAGAGCTTTCATCCTCACCATTTAATGGTTCCTGAATGAATTGAAAAACCAGTGCATCCAACTTGATACTTGAAAAATGGCTAGATAAATACCATGAAATTTTTGAAATTCCCATGACCAGGTGGCACTGGAGAACCTTTGGATGTCCTGTTGCTGATCATGAGTGTACCAGACAGTGCCTTGAATCACTGGGTTTCATGAAAATGGTGTAGAACAGAGATGCCAGTAAGTTGGAATTTGCTGAGTAGTGGGCCTAGAACAGTGGTGGGCAGGTGTGTGATTAAACATCTGTGTTGGTGTCATTGGCTTCCAAATGGCTTTTGACTGACATGGTGCAGCCAGCAGACCCTTTCATGTAAAGGCATCTTGTTATATGGAGAGGTTTCAGGGCAATGTTCAGAATCAAGTTGCTAGGGACAAGGGGGAAGTCTATGTTGGATATAAGACTGGTTGGTGCATTCTCCTGGCAGACCCTGACCCACCACACATGACAGAACTCCCTCCAGCACTGTGTCCCAGTTGAACTACTTGTATTTCGTGAAGCAAACACCAAACTCCCATTGCAGCAGCTAGAAAGACCATAAAAAATGGAGGATGACCACATGGCTTCAGAGTCCACACAGGAAGACACTTAGCCCCCATTGGCCACAGTTTACATACAAAGAGAGAATTCTGCACTACTGCCTCATGTTCATTAAAGAATAAGAAAACATGTGCTCCAGGTTACATAGATGCAGACCCAGCTTTGATGGTCTCACTGCAAAGGAAGCTAAAGCTCCTGACTACAACATATATTTCCAGTGCGCAAACTCAGAGGCAGTTTCTCATAAGTCTTCCGGTCAGCAGAGCACCATGTTTGTGAAGTGTTTACCCTGTCCCTTACTTTTGGAAACTCTTCTACCACCCCCAAAGTTTTGAACTCCTGAGCATATTCCATTCCAGATAAGTATTCATAGATTTTCTAACTCTTCTCCTCTAATTGTGTCTAACTTGGGGCGAAGGTAATGTCAAGGCATTGTTCTTGATTAGAGTGGGATGATTATTTTAGCACATATTTGCATAAACATTGGATTCATTTTCCTAATTTTCATTCGAAATACTGAATCACTCCCACTAACCCATACCCTACTAGACTCTATATTCTGACTCCTAATCCTAATATAATGGAGAAAAATAACCCAAAATGAATAGACATACAAGCATTTCAGAGGAGGCATGGTGTATAATTGGACTTGCCTTTTGCATTATGTAGAATTGGAGTTATAAATCTAGTCAATTTTGTGTTGAAATAGTTCTCCATGTGTTTTTTTAACTTTTGTTGTTTGTTGTTCAAAACATTATATAGTTCTTGATATATCATATTTCACACTTTGATTCAAGTGAGTTATGAACTCCCATTTTTATCCAGTATATAGTTTGCAAAATCATATCAGTTACGCATCCATTGATTTACATATTGCCATACTAGTGTCTGTTGTATTTTGCTGCCTTTCCTATCCTCTACTATGCCCCCTCCCCTCCCCTCCCCTCCCATCTTCTCTCTCTACCCCCTATACTGTAATTTATTTTTCCCCCTTGTATTTTTCCCTTTCCCCTCACTTCCTCTTGTCCGTAATTTTGTATAACCCTGAGGGTTTTCTTCCATTTCCATGTAATTTCCCTTCTCTCTCCCTTTCCCTCCTACCTCTCATCCCAGTTTAATGTTAATCTTCTTCTCATGCTCTTTATCCCTACTCTGTTCTTAGTTACTCTCCTTATATCAAAGAAGACATTTGGCATTTGATTTTTAGTGATTGGCTTCCTTCACTTAGCATAATCTGCTCTAATGCCATTCATTTCCCTGCAAATTCTATGATTTTTTCATTTTTTAATGCTGAGTTAAACTCCATTGTGGCCTCTGGCGTGCGCCCAGGTTTCCGTTCCTGTCTTCCTGTTTGTTAATTTCTGGCCTATTTATTGTTGTGACCAGGACCTTAGTCAATGCCTTAGTCTGTCTTTTGCATCTCTAATCTTCCCTTTGCTCCCTTTCTTTCTCTTTGTTTCTCTCATATATTATACTTTCTCGGCTTCTCTGACTAAATCTCCCAAAGTCATATCTTGTGATCCCTCTAAGAGTTGTAACTTTCTTTTAATATCCAGGGCAGCTTGCCCAATGAAGGCCATCATGACAGATGCCTTTTGATCCTCTGCCTGAGGATCAATAGGGGCTCGAGCCTTTGACTGAGGGGGAAACCTGTCCTCAGGGAAGACTTAAAAAAGTGGAGCTTGCGATTGCCTCAGCAGACACCACCGAAAGACAGATCCAGGAGGAGAGTGAGGATGACACATGGTGAGTGACCCACCATGGGACAAGCAGTTTCGTCACATGATTTGTTTTTGTCAGGCCTCAAGGAGGCCCTCAAGACATAGGGGGCACATGTTAAGAAAAAGGACTTAAAATTATTCTTTTCATACATAGGAGAATTGTGTCCATGGTTTCCCCCTGAAGGGTCCATTGATGGTAGAAAATGGCTTAGAGTAGGAGACTGTTTAAACCATTTTTTTTGTTGTTGTTGAAGAAAAAGTCCTAGAACAAAGGTATATTAGACCTTTTGTAGACATTAATATTTTATAAGATTTTTAAACACCTAGAAAAATTTGTAAGTTTAAATTTAAAGACATTTATATTTATCTGTTTATCCAATTTAAATTGAACCATTTAAATCACGTGAATTAAAGATCTTTGGATCCACTTTGAAATAGTAAGCTTGCCTTAATTTGATTTTAATTGGAGTCAGTGGTCTTTTCTTGCATCCTGGTGTAATATTTTGTAGTTTCCCATCGAGATGACCCTGCCCCAATAGATCACAAGACCAGACTACTGGAAATTCTGAAGCTGGCCTTCCCTCCAGGGCTCCGGCATGGAGAGGCAATTTCCAAGGCCTTGGTGTGAGATTTTGGTCCAGGGAGCACTGCAGTGAACCACCGCCCTAAAACTATTAGCAAGCACATGGTGGAGGAGGCCTCCATAGGTAAGTGGCCCCTATATAACATCTGATATCCGTTTAAGGGAGATCTCTTCTGATGACAGAGTGGTGTCCTGGGGAGACACACATATACTCCTGTCTGGTACAGTAACGAGAATCATTCTGTCCTCTGTTATGTTCTGTAGGGAATTCCTCTGAAAGCATAGAGAGGTGCCAATGGGCACGCAGGAGCTCCTATCCCAGAGCTTTAGCAAGACGTTACATAGTTCCTCTGTTTTTCTGTTTCTGCGCTGGTTTTCTGTTTTTTTTGTGTGTTTTGTTCTGTGTTTCATATGTTTTTTTTTTTTTTTGGTTTGTTTTAGTGTGTTTTGTTGTGTGATTTCTGTGGTAAAACTTAACTGAAAATGGGTAATAAAGCAAGTAAACTGACACACATTTGGACTGTGTTTTAAAGAACTGTGATGAACTTTAATACCCTTTGTTAAGCAGGATGAGAGAAACCCCTAGCTGGCTGCCTGGAGCACACCCACTGCAGAGGGCAATGCCTGCTGGGGACCTAAGAACTGAGTATCTCCCAGGTTAACACGTGAAACTTTTTAAAACCCCTTGTCCCTTCAGATCGATAGAATCACAACCATTGGGCAGAGACCCCTGTTTTTCTCCTTTGTTAGCAAAGCAGTAAATCTCCCTTTTTCTTTTTCTCAAACCCTGTCCTCATTATTAAATTGGTATTAATTGGCTTCAAAATCAGGAACCAAACTTTAAGTTACAATTTTTGGTACCCCCCACACCCCGGAACTCTTTGAGAGCTGACTACTGAAATGTTAGGAGACGGAGCGTGCTTGGGGTGGAACCGAACAAGAGGAGCTAATCCTGTAAGTGAAAGGAGGGACTGAGGGACTTTCAGCAGCTGCCCAAGCCCTGTTGCTTCAGAGAATTACCTACTTCCTTCCCTGCACTGTAAGGATTTTGCCATCTCTGTTTTCTTAAAAAAGAGAAAAAGAAAACGGGGACACTAAATACAGTAAAGTCACCATGGAGACCCTTGATTTTACATTTCAGGTTGTCCCTCTGTGAAAACATCTGGTTCCCTTGTGGGAAAATCTATGGTGCCACTGGTGTAGGAGATTTTTCTCTTATCTGCTCTGGTTTAAAGGCTTCTGTCTGTAAGCCATAGTCTGGAGCTCCTTTCAGTCTGTCTTGTGTCTTTGTTTCTGGCCCTTTAAGACATGTGCAATAATGTGTTGATATTATAAATCATTTCTTGGGAATGATCTTAGCTGAATGTGTATCTAAATGATGATGTTTTATTGTAACAATCTGGCATCTGAATGGGTTTTTGAAGCATTGCACAATCTTGCAGTTAAAAGTCGGGTTTAGGAAATTGTTTAGTTTATGATTTCAGATAATTCATGCCAGAGAACTTAAATACTTAGGATGGAAAACTAGAGAACTCTACTTCCAAGTTGGCAAGTAACTTCCCAATCATTCAGGCTTTTTTTTCACCAATTTTTAATTGGGTAGGCTGGGAAAATGTCACTGTGTCTACCAGTGCATTAATTTGGACAAGGATAGTAAATCATAGTATGGTATCTGTTGACAAAACAAGATATAAAGATGTAAAATTTTGTAAACTGTGTCTTAAACTTGTATCATAAAATTTTGTGAATTTTGTCTTAAAATTGTATTATAATTTTCAACATCTGAACCTGAAAATTATGGTTGAAATGCCTTAGGCCTGAGGTGTCTGCTCAGAATAGCAGCTTTTTCCTGCTCCTTCCAGACCTCAGCCAGGACTTATGTTGAATGGCAAATGAAAGAGGCCTGCAAGCTCAGTAGGAGAGTGATCTGAGGCCTAAAAAAAATTAAATTGTATGGTATTTACTAATTAATGGCCTGTCAATTTTTCTAGGACTCTTATTTTTTCCTTAGATTCTTTATTTTTTTTTGAGCTCATGATTTTGATCCTAAAGACCTAGGATGATGTTTTTCTGACCAGTTCTATCTTTGACTAACTGTGTAGTTTTTGAAACATTGCAATGGATAGTTCACCTGGAAAAGCTACAAGGCCTTTACTATTATTATGTGTGCACAATTTTGTTATGTGTTGTATGTCTATATATTCATATGTCCGTATATCATATATATGATACACAAATTAACATTTATAAAGAGCACTCATTAAAACAAAAACGCTCATAAAAACAAATTTTAAAAAGTGGATCCAAAGATCTTTAATTCAAGTGATTTAAATAGTTGAAATTAAATTGGATAAAGAGATAAAAATAAATGTCTTTAAATTTAAGCTTACAAGTTTTTCTAGGTGTTCAAAAATCTAATAAAATATTAATGTCTACAAATGTTCTAATATGCCTTGGTTCTAAGACTTTTCCTTCAACAAAAAAATGGTTTACACTGTTCAATATATTTGTCTAATATATTGATAAATAAGTAAAGTAAATTTGATATGGGATTACTCATTCATGAGTACTTTTGTTAGATATCTGATTGATTTACTAAGGTCTGTATAAGTTTGTACTAATGTCTGTATAAGATTGTAATAATCAGTCATGTGTTAAAGAGACAAAAATTTCTTAAAACATAAGTTTACCCATAACATTGTGTTTATTAAGTTTTATTTTTTCTAGAGCAAGCAACCATAAAAATTAAACAACTGATTAAATAAGAACTGTTATTTTAGAGCACTGTACTGCCATTTATTTAAAAGCTAAACTTGGTTAATGTAGAAACTTCAATGTAATTTTATTGCTATTAATGTGCTCATATCTTTCAGGTATACGAATCTGTAAGGTAGAAACTTTAAAAGAGCATTATTTCAAGCTGGTGTTCTGAAGTTGTATGGTAAAAAAATATATTGGGCATTCATTTACTTCTTATCAATAAGATATGTAAAGTTGTATGTTACTTTTTACATTGGGGAACAATTTAAATGTATTTTTATGTTAATGAGAGTCTAATCTATATAAAGTTTAAAAACTTTCAGCCTTTCTTAAATTCATGTTTTAAATGTGATATCATATGGTGTTAACTAATGTTCATGTGACCTCAAATAATATATGTAATCTTTGTAAAATGATATTTAAAAAAACAAAGATCATCTTTAGAAGTAAAACACTTAAGTTTTATAAAGAGCCCTGCATTACCTGAGATAAGGCTCTGTGTCCCATCTTACTATATGTGAGAATGACTACGAAAGCAGTAGGTCAGATATTATTTCATTTAAAGTTATGTTCAAAAGTTGTTTTTTTTTTCTGTCAAGATTTCTAGGATCTCAAACAGGGGATATAATGTATAACTCAGCTTAAAACTTCAGGGTAGCTATTACACGAACTAAGTATTTTTACTCTTGTTAAAAAATTTTATTTTGTAATTTCCTTATAAGTGATCTAAAGATTCCTTGTTAGTGTTTTACAGAAGTGTTGCTTTAAGAACACAACATGGGTTAATTTAAGATAATAAGTCATCACCTACAAGACAGACAGAATAATACAGATCCCAGTTAATAAAAAAGATAAATAATTATAAAGTTATAGACATTAAAGCCCAGTACTCTTAATATAAGGCTGTTAAAATTTATTTGCTGGATGATTAAGATTAGGATTTATATTAAAGTTACATGAAAAGGGACAAGAAAACCAATATTTGGCTCTTGCCCTCTGAGTCAGTCTGAATCCAGGGAACAAGGGACTTCTCAAAGACCTTTGCAACTCTGGGCCTCATATCTTCCCAATTAGGGAGATTAATGAGACCCCTGGAAAACAGAAAGCCAATCAGTGCATTTGCTAAGAAGAGGAGAGTCATCAGAGAAGGGAGACATCCCTGATGCTTCCAAGGGTAGCCACATGGTGAAGCAAGACCTGGACCCACCTAGCGCAAATGGCACTAGCAGAACTGAGAAGCTGCTCTCAAGTTTCCCCAGGAATGACTCCCATAAAAGCTCAGCTGACTGTTAACAATAGATAGAAACAAAAGTCAGTTTGACTGTTTCATGATAAACACTTAGGAAAGACAGTTAAAACCAAAATACAGCCATTCCTGGGCATTTTAAATAATAATATTAATAATAATAATAATAATTTTTTATACACATTATGTTAGCCTCCCAAAATAAGTAAGACTGGAGGCTACAAAGAAGGATTCCCAGAAAGGAATGCCTGATAACTATAAAAAGAGACTATCAAGAGGAGCTGCCAGAGGCAGAAATTTTTAGTTTAAGGCCTACAGATATTCCTAACCTACAGGTAGGGTTGGTGTTTGCTAGTACGATTATCCAGCCCTGAGTAACAGAATTAAAGGTTTCTCTATTACACACAGAGGTCATACTAGTAAAATGATTTTGTAAGATCAGATGATATTAAATCATTAAACTGTATCTTATGGAGAGGGATAACTGTAACACTAAATGTTAAATATTAAGTTGACAGTCCTGATAACTGGGAATATTAAAGCCTGCTGAGGGAACTTCTATACAGTGACATGTTCCAGCTGCTGCAACATTTTTTCAGTACTCATGGTTCTTGTTTCTCACACAGAAGAACCCATCCCCAGATGAATTTACAACCTGTTCTTCCCCAACCAGACTTCAAAACGAACTGATTTCTAAAAGGCAACTCATGTTCCTCAACTGACTTCTAAAAGGCAACTCATGTCCCTTATACTGTGCCCACTCACGTCACTCTCTCTCAGCTCAGAAGAAGCCAAAATGAGTGACGCCTCTCGTCTTACAACTATGGAGCCAAAAATAAATAGAATATCAATATAAGTAATTAATTAAGTCAGGTAAAACCAGGAATCCAATTTTGGGTGAGTTCTAAAAATTTGGAGACTGTTACCTGAGGGATTAAAATTCCCTCATTGCTCTTTCCCTACCCTATCAAAAATTTGGAAGGGACACATTAAAAAAGGGGGAATGATTTGCATTTCTCTGACTGCGAGAGATGGTGAGCATTTTTTCATATACTTGTTGATTGATTGTATGTCCTCCTCTGAGAAATTTCTGTTCAGGTCCTTGGCCCATTTGTTGATTGGGTTATTCGTTATCTCATTGTCTAATTTTTTTAGTTCTTTGTATATTCTGAATATTAGCGCTCTGTCTGAAGTGTGAGGAGTACAGATTTGTTCCCAGGACGTAGGCTCCCTATTTACCTCTCTTATTGTTTCTTTTGCTGAGAAAAAACTTTTTAGTTTGAGTAAGTCCCATTTGTTGATTCTAGTTATTAACTGTTGTGCTATGGGTGTCCTATTGAGGAATTTGGAGCCCCACCCCACAGTATGTAGATCATAGCCAACTTTTTCTTCTATCAAACGCCATGTCTCTGATTTCATATCAAGTTCCTTGATCCACTTTGAGTTAAATTTTGTGCATGGCGAGAGTAAGGGATTCAGTTTCATTTTGTTGCAAATCTCACTCCAGTAAGATTGGCAGCCATTAGGAAGTCAAACAGCAACAAGTGCTGGCGAGGATGTGGGGAAAAGGGTACTCTTGTACATTGCTGGTGGGACTGAAAATTGGTGCGGCCAATTTGGAAAGCAGTATGGAGATTTCTTGGAAAGCTCGGAATGGAACCACCATTTGATCCAGCTATTCCCCTACTCGGTCTATTCCCTAAAGACCTAAAAAGAGCACACAATAGGGACACTGCTACATCCATGTTCATAGCAGCACAATTCACAATAGCAAGACTGTGGAACCAACCTAGATGCCCTTCAATAGACGAATGGATAAAAAAAATGTGGCATTTATACACAATGGAGTATTACTCTGCATTAAGAAATGACAAAATCATAGAATTTGGAGGGAAATGGATGGCATTAGAGCAGATTATGCTAAGTGAAGCTAGCCAATCCCTTAAAAACAAATGCCAAATATCTTCTTTGATATAAGGAGAGTAACTAAGAACAGAGTAGGGACGAAGAGCATGAGAAGAAGATTAACATTAAACAGGGATGAGAGGTGAAAGGGAAAGGGAGAGAGAAGGGAAATTGCATGTAAATGGAAGGAAACACTCAGGGGTATACAAAATTACATAAAAGAGGAAGTGAGGGGAAAGGAGAAAAATTTAAGGGGGAGAAATTAACTACAGTAGAGGGGGTAGAGAGAGAAGAGGGGAGAGGAGGGGGGAGGGGGGATAGTAGAGGATAGGAAAGGCAGCAGAATACAACAGACACCATAATGGCAATATGTAAATCAATGGTTCTGCAACTGATGTGATTTTGCAATCTGTATATGGGGTAAAAATGGGAGCTCATATCCCACTTGAATCAAAGTGTGAAATATGATATATCAAGAACTATGTAATGTTTTGAACAACCTACAATAAAAATTAATTTAAAAAATATTAAAAAGCAAAAAAAAAATGGGGGGGGAATGATAAACCCAACCTGATCATTTATTAAAATTGGGAGCCATCTTGCCACAAAGTCATGAAAAGATAATTTTGCTTTCCTATAAATTACTGCAAATTCTGAATCTGCTTGGAATGCCTGTCCGTGCCTTGAACTCACCCATGCCTGGCTCTCTGACCAGATAGCAGCCCTCTCTGAATATTTAGTGACACTTCATAAATATTGGCCTTCTCTGGCCAGACAACGATTCTCGTGAGTCTCTAATGGTCCTCATAAATTCTGATGATGGGGCCAGCAAAAAAAAAAAATTGTAAACTAGCAATAGCGTGATGCTTCTCCGAGTTCTGTTATCTGTAACCCCCCTTTTGTGTAACTTACTGGACTATAAAGCTGGGCTGTAGGAAAGGTGGGGTTGCTGTCTTGTTTCTGCCATTTTGAGAGGGATAGGCAGCTCAGCCAGTGGAAAAATAATAAGCTTGCTTTAATTTGATTTTAATTGGAGTCAGTGGTCTTTTCTCCTGTCCTGGTCAAACAGGTAAACACTTCACAAACATGGAGCTCTGCCGGCCTAAAACTTATTGAGAAACTCTCCCTGACCTTGGGCACTTGAAATATATGTTGTTGTCAGGAGCTTTAGCTTCTTTGTAGTGAGACCATCAGAGCTGGGTCTGCATCTATGTGACCTGGAGGACATGGTTTCTTATTTTCCAATGAACATGAGGCAGGAGTGCAGAATTCTCTCTTTGTAGGGAAACTGTTGTCACTGAAGGCTAAGTGTCTCCCCATGTGGTATGTGAAGCCATTTGCGCATCTTCCACATTTCATGGTGTTTCTTGCTGCTGCACTGGGGGTTTAGTATTTGCTTCATGAAATACAAGGAGATCAACAGGGACTCAGTGCTGGAGGGATTTCTCACACGTGTGGTGGGTCAGGGTCTCCAGGAGAATCCACCAATGAGGCTTATATCCCACATAGCTTGCCCCCTCAACCATTGCAACCTGATTCTGAACACGGCCCTGAAACCTCTAAATATAACAAGATGCCTTTATATGAAGAGATCAGACATATAGGGATTACTGGCTGCACCATGTCTGCCACAAGACATTTGGAAGTCAATGGCAGATCCAATTGGCCCCACCAGAGATATTTTATGACACAACTGCACACCACAGCTCTGGGTCACTACTCAGCAGGCGCCAACATACAGGATTCTTTCTTCTACACCATTTTCATGAAACCCAGTCAATCAAGGCACTCTCTGTTACACTCATGATCAGCAACTGGACATCCAAATGTTCTTCAGTGCCACTTGGTCATAAGAATTTCAAAAATTTCATGGTATTTATCTAGCCATTTTTCAAGGATGAAGTTGGATGCACTGTGAGTTTCAATTCTTTCAGGAACCATTAAATGGTGAGGAATTTCATTTCAATGAAAGCTCTGGAGGACTCTCACAGGCAAGGCTTCCCATGGAGTGGCCAAAAGGTCACATGAAGCCAGGCCCATTGAGGTCTACAATGCTAGGTCCATGTGTGTTTTGAATCTCAACTATGGTTGCCAAGTCTTTCAGAATAAAATCATGTGATATCGTAGCTGAGATTCCCAGTGTTCTGTGGAGAGCCACCTGGGCCTATATCTCAGTTTCCAATGGGGACTCTCATGCGTGGCCTCCTGAAATCCAAACACAATTCATGGCAATTCTTCTCTGAGGTCAGGTCCAGAACGCAGTCTCTAAGGGGAATCACACCAAAGTTCAAGCCATGGTAGACACAGTTATGTCTTCCAACTGCCACACAAATGACCACAATTAAAACCAAAACACTTTCACATAGCCCTCGTCTTCTTCCATGTAGACACTCATCAAATCCTCTGGCTGGACGTTTCCAAAAGGGGTGAAGTAAAAGACCCTGTCCAAAATATGCTCCCTCGCCCCTATGTTGCCTAAGGTCAGTGTGGCCTAAACACCTTTCCTGTGAACCAGGAGTGATCAAATAGGCCTGACCTTATTACTGCTCCACTTCTCCAATTTGAGGCCTACTGACTGCCAGGTATAAATTCTTTATATGAATGGGAGTCATGAAAAAACCCAAGCATCTATGGTCTAGCCTTTGCAGGCCAGGATGGAGGTCAGGAACCTTACAGAAGATGGCGAGAGACTTCATACACAATGACTGCTATTTTGACCATTTTGTATTTGTAGCACACATGGAATCTTACCTTAGATCCATCAGGTGTTAAGAATCTAAGCAGCAGCCTCACACAGGTTCACGAGGCTGATTCAGACACATCCCTTTTGGAAGCAATTAAGCAAAGAGCCACAGGTGATGCCCATTCATTTCCATTTGAAAACTCTTTTCTTAAGGCTTCACAAAGGGGTGGCCTGAGGCAAAGACCTTCCTGACATTCAGGGCAATGAAGCAATAGATAAGCAAATGGCCCAAAGCAAGGATTCTCCACTGAGACTTTACTGGTCACATTGATATCTGAGTTTAATGAGATCCTCCCATTCCCTTCAGTTATCATGTACATGGCCATGTCACAGTGCTTGGAGGTGGTACATATCTTAGACACAAAACCATGAGCCAATTCTTGAGAGTGGCCGGAATTCAGGAAGAAAACAGAAACGTAGTAAGATAGTAGGTGTTGCCCATCCATAAGGCAAGTCACAGTCCATGCGTTAATTGGGCAGGATGAATGCTGGGAAACTTTCTACAAGACAGGAAACATCCATTGATGCATTTTCTTTTCTAATGTCTACAACCACGGACACAGTGGGAGAAACAGACATAGAAACACTCGCCTTGTCAAACAATTTACTAGAAAAAGTCCATTCCAATCCAAACAAACCACCTTTCCTACCTATTCTCAGAACATGGGACAAAACCACACACTCACACCCACACCCACAAAGGCACCTCCTTCCCCCAAGTAGGTTTGTAACTATCCAGAGTGTCCTTTGACTTGTGGGTCATACTATGTTCCCCTGATATGGCCTATCCATTCTCAGATCTGGTCTCCTTGGCCAACTCTGTGACGTTGTCACGAGCATGTGGAGAGCCACTACCTACTTTCTCAGGAAAGGTCCCTGGCATGTGGCCATCCTCACATCAGTAGGTACCAAGAAAGACTGACTCTGTCCTTAGTAACACCAAACAAGTGAGCCCACTGGGACTGGGACTTGGATTGGCTCTCAGTGCCTGGCTTCCTGGATCCCAAGTTTAAAGTGTTCCATCACCAAGGAAGTGAGGTAGGTTACTTCCTTCAGGAATTTAATGAGGTCACTGCCTTGGCAAACACATTGTCCTAACAGTTGCTTCCAATGGTTCCATGAGATGGAGGCTCCCCCTACTTCCTGTGACATTTTCACAAGTTAGAATGATATATAAATCAAAGGCACCAAGAAACAGCGCTCCACAAAGGCCTGGTTTAGTCCGTCTCCTGTACATTAAGAGAGAGGCTGATTCAGCCACATCCCTTCATCCTGACCAGGTTTTTTGGCAATGGAAGATGACTTTTGCTCTCTCAGGTCCTTCATAGCTGCCTACATCTTCTTCAGGGATCATTTCTGCATGGACCTTTGAGGTTCTCAGCAAGTGGAAGATCCCCTACATCCCTATATTTTAAGGCCAACTCTGTCCCTGCTCTTCTCTAAAGTTAGATTGAGAGATCACTGTGTGGTTACGGTTAATAACAGTTTCGATTTGGGTTAGGAATCATTCTGCAGGATGAATAATGGTATTGGGAATCTGTGATATTTATAAGAATATAGACGTGAGATAAAAGTATGGAAACAGAAATCTAGGTAAGATTTGCATCCCAGAAGGGCATTGAGACCTTGATTGGGATACTTAGCAATGTTATACTTTCTGCACAAATGTCTCAGATAAATCCATACACAATGGCATAGGACGTTGTACCTTGGATGATTGAATGTCGAAGAGAACCTCCAGTCAAAAAGGGATAGTCGGTGGAATTAGGAAGATAGTCAGTAGGTTTAGAAAGAAGGGTGAGAATAAGATTTGGAAAAAAGTTCTTTACCAATAGGGTTTCGGTTAGAGAGTGAATATTAATGTCAGCCCATGTTAAGTGTCAGTCACAATAATGAATTTGGGAAAATATGTAGGAAAGGAGGTATCAATAGAGACCTTAGGAAATCAGGCAAATTATTAAGTGAGTCATAGGATTAGGCATTTTCAACAGGGTTGAGGTTGAATATATAACCTTAGGAAGAAAGAAATATGTAGTCACCAATAGAATTGACATTTGAGAGCATTAGGCAACCTGGACATGAATGTTTTTAGTAATTCATGCTCACTTTCCATTTAGGCTTTGTTAAAAATAAATAAAATAGGTACTTGTCTCTTCCTGTTTTTCTGTATGCTTAAGAAAACACTCTTGAAATCTTGAAAACTTTTTGCTAATCTTGTTCCCAGAATGTGCTGTCCCCAACTGCCAAACTGCAGAATGTACACCCTCACACGTTTACATGCAAACCGCCCACTTGCCCTGACCCATCAATAAACTTCCCTCCCTGCCCTCTTCAAGAAAAGTATATAAGCTCTGCTTAAGCTGTTCTCAGTGCTCTCTGCTCTATTCAAGTGAGGTCTGAGCCCCAGAATTTTGGGCGCTTTGCTGTTGCATGAGACAGTGTCTTGGTGGTCTTTTCCTCCAATGGTCGCCTGACCATTACATCTGAGGGCCCCAGCGAGTTCCAGCAGCGTTGGACGAAAGACCCCCAATAGGCTCATCTCAGGTTAAGTAAGGCGCCACTTTCTTGTTTCAGGTTTCAGGTTAGGGATGGGCAAAATGGCTATTGGTGATGAGCATGAGCTCTCTCTGACGGTGGCTGACAGAAGTGTCACAGAGCCACAGGCCACGTCTCTGGGGGACGCCCCAGAGAACTCGGGAAACCGAGTAACAATAGTCTCCTAAACTCAGTGATATTTTGTTTTGGATTCGGTATTGTCAGCCCATCAGGTTTTCCTGGCTACTCAGTCCTGTTCTCAGTATTGGACGTCCATTGCCTGTCTTTATTGTCTTGTCTTGTCTGTGTCGTGTGTCATTGCTTTCACTATTTGTGTATCTTTCATATGGGACAGAGCACTTCAATGCCTCTGTCCCTGAACCTTGATCACTGGACCAAAGTCTGCTTAAAGGCTCAGAATCTTCTTTTTTTTCAGTAAAACGTCAGATCTGGAAGACTCTATGTGTCTCAGAATGACCCACCTTTGGAGTCGGATGGCCCCCAGAAGGATCTTTCTACTTCACACTAATTCAAAAACTCAGAGATATTGTCTTTCAGCCGGGGCCACGTAGCCATCCAGATCAACAGCAATATATCTTTAGTTTGCAGGACCTCTGCAAATCTCCTCTTCCATGGTTGAAGCCTTTCCTTGTCCCTGTCCCCGCTCCTACTGGTTCTCCCACTTTTCTATCTCTCAAACCCTCTGCTCCCCCTCCTCCACCCTCTGTTGTCCCTGAGTCTCAAGACTCTACTGGACTCTCTTCCCCCTCCTTATGCCCTGCCCTTGTCCTCCAACCCCAAACACCCTCTAAGTAATTCCCCTGCTGCTGACTCAGACTCTCCACCATTGGAGGAATATAGGCCAGCCCAGCGCCCTCCAGGTGACTACCCCACGGCACACACAGCCCCTCCTTCCTTGGAGGTAGCTGGCCCGGCCAAAAGAACACAAAGTACTCGCCGGGGGGGTTAAACTTTGAAGTGGATACAGGGTAAGTATACTCAGCCCTTAAGGCCCCATTGGGCCATCTATCAAACAAAAAGGACTCTAGTTCAAGGGGCTAATGGCAGTAAATATGGGGCTTAGACAACTAAGAGGACCATGGACCTGGGGAAAGAAAAAATCCATCACTCGTTCCTAGTAATCCCAGAATGCCCGACCCCATTGATGGGCACACATCTGCTCAAAAAGCTCCAGGCCAGAATGACTTTTAACCCTGAATGCCCCCAAGTGAAATTTCTAAATTTTTCAGTAAAAACTCCTATAGTCACGGCTTTTACTATGTCAGTAGAAGATGAACATCAACTTGTCAAACCCCCCAAGACTGATCAAACAGGCAAGCTACCCCGGAAATGGATAACAGATTACGCAGATGCCTAGGAAAAAAACTGCTGGGTTACACGTAGCCCTGAAACATCCTCCAATAACAGTGGAGTTAAAAACTTCAGCCCCCCCATCAATGTCAAAAAATATCCTCTGAGCAAAAAAGCTAAAGATGGGATAAGGCCCCATATTCAGAAATATCTGGCCTTAAGGGTCCTAAGGCCCTGTCATTTGAACTGGAACACTGCCCTGTTACCAGTATAAAAATCCAGGAACCGGGGACTATCGCACCGTTCAAGACCAAAGAGAGATCTACAACAGAGTGCAGGACATTCACCCCACAGTACATAATCTGTACAATCTGCTTAGCACTCTGAACCATGAGCGGAAATGGTATACTGTTCTGGACTTAAAAGATGCTTTCTTTTGCTTGCCTCTGCATAAAGATAGTCAGTTGCTATTTGATTTCGAGTGGGTAGACCCAGAAACCGGGACGTCTGGTCAACTAACATGGACTAGACTCCCACAGGGGTTCAAAAACTCCCCCACTCTCTTTGATGAAGCCCTCCACAGAGACCCCAACAACTTCAGAACTATGCACCCTGACGTCACCCTGCTTCAATATGTCGATGACCTGCAACTGGCAGCCAACACCAAGAAAAACTGTGAGTCTGGAACCCAATTATTATTATATGAGCTTGCTCAACTCTGGTATAGTGCTTCTGCCAAAAAAGCCCAAATTTGCCAGCAAGAAGTAATCTTCCTGGACTATTCCCTTAGGGGCAGTAAGCGATGGCTCACTGAGACCAGAAAACAATCCATTGAGCAGATACCACCCCCATCTAACAGCAGACAACTCAGAGAGTTTCTTGGGACTGCTGGCTTATGCAGCTTATGGATACCTGGGTTTGCGTCCTTAGCTGCTCCTTTATACCCGCTGTTAAAGAGAGATGCCCAATTCTAATGGACCCCTGAGCACCAGCAAGCTTTTGATAACATCTAAGGACACTGACACTGAAACCCTCAACTTTACTGAGCCCACCTTGCATTTTCAGAAAGCGCTAAACTAAGTTAAAAATGTACATCAACTCACTCACCTTGGTTCAAAGAAACTGCAGGCATTCCTGAAGGATCAAGAACAGAGTTTTCCACTAACCGACTCAGAGCAAAAGAAATAACTGAACGGGTAACAAAAGCCTGCCGGGTCTGTCAATTGGTTAATGCTTACCCTTCCAACTTTCCTGCAGGAAAGCACCTACAAGAAACCAGACCAGGACAATTCTTGGAAGTGGACATTACTGAAATTAAGCCAGGAAGTTATGGACTTAAATATCTCCTAGTCTTTGTAGATACATTTTCAGGATGAATTAATTGAAGCCTTCCCCCCACACACACACACACACAAAAAAAAAAAAAAAACAACAACAACAAAATAAATGGCACAAATGGTGGTCAAGAAGATCCTGAAAGATATTTTTCTAAGATACGGACTGGCTAAGGCAATAGGGTCTGATAATGGACTGGCGTTAATTGCCCTGATAAGTCAGGGATTAGCCAGGACCCTGGGGATTAATTGGAAATTTCATTGTGCTTATAGACCCCAGAGCTCAGTACAGGTAAAAAAAAAATAATAGAACCATTAAAGAGAATTAACAAAATCAAGCTTAGAGATCGGCATAAAAGATCGATCTATTCTCCTGCTTTATGCACTGTTTCATGCAAGAAATACTCATACTCCTCTGTTTCCTTGTGTAACCTCACCCCCTATGAAATTCTCTATGGTCCCTCCTCCAGTAAGGGACCTAACCCAAACTCTAAGACCTAACGATCCCTTCCACACCCCCTTGCTTGACAGACTTAAAGCTCTTGAAAGAAATCAGCAATATCTGTGGAAACATCTGGCCACTGCCGACCAACCTGGGGACGAGGGGACTCCATATCGATACCAAGTAGGAGACTTCGTCTACATTAGACGACATCAGGTGTCATCCCTGGAACCCCACTGGAAAGGACCATATAAGGTGCTACATATAACACCTACAGTGGTAAATGTAGACGGAATCACTTCATGGATCCATGTCTCTCATCTCTGGCCTGCGCCCTGTCCAAAATCTGACTGGAAACTGGAAAAGACTGGTAACACTTTCAAATTGCGTATTCGCCATGTGGATAAGGCTACAGACTCTCCCCTTGGCCAAGAGTAGTCCTAACCCTCATCAGCCTGTTCAGCAGTAATGGCTGATCACAAATCCTACTGTACAAGAAGTATGGTCTATCTTGCATACAGCCCCTTTAGGGACATGGTGGCCATCTCTCCACCCAGACATTTGTCTGCTGGCTATAGGTCTTTCCTATTGGGATATCCCTGATGAAGGGGATCCAACTAAAATTCCAATAAATCCTTTCCGTATCATAGGTAATAGAAACAAACATTATGGATGTAGGGACACGAGAGCCAGATGCAGGTTGGCTAGCCTAGATTACTATGTTTGCCCAGCGGACTATCAAAGCCACAAACAGACATGGCTGTGTGGGGGAAATGCCGACTTCTTCTGTAAGTCATGGGAATGTGAGCATACAGGGGTGCCTGGTGGAACCCAAACTCCTCATCAAATTCAATACACAGCATTGGCCATGTTACCAATTACACAACCAATACCGATGGCCCCCAGAGGGGTCTCTAGATCCTAAAATTCTCCGTGACCTTTTTAACTTCGGCAAGTGCTCAAAGGGTGGAAGGAAATTCCCCTAAGTGGAGGCATTTTCCCTCCTTCGCTCACATCCTGAACTATGCTTATCCAATAGATCCTCACCCTCAGCTTTCTGCTCCAGACTCTCTGCTGCCACTCCCACCTCAGCAACCTGATTTCTTCCCTCCAATTACTAGATCAAAAACCCAAAATGCCGGTTCTCAGATTATTGCCCCCTTGCTGAGGTAGCAGGTACTGAGGTACCCATCCACCCACTCACTACTCTCTTCTCCTGTCAGTGCCCGCACCAGGTCCCACCAGGTCCTCTTACCAGCTAACCCAAAGCTCAAACCAGCTGAGGAGATCCCTCAGACCCCTATCCAAGATGTAATGAAAATGGCCTTTAAAGTTGCTCTGTCATCACTGAAAACAGGTTACTAAGAATTTAAAGTCCCTCACAGGCTTTTTGGGATACAAACTCCCATCTTCCCCTCTGCTCTATCTGTTCTACTGCTCAAGTTTTGTTGCCTGGAAAATTCCAAACCCCTTTCCCATTATTCTTTTATATGTCTCCTTCCTCATGCTCAGACCCAAGGTGCTGCTCTCAGACCCGCCTTCCCTGTCTTCCCCGTCTATACCAGGCCCACAGAAAAGTCTTAAATGACCTTCTCCAGCAGTCTTCACCATGGCTGACTTTAGGACATTCAGCCAAAGAGTCCCTATAAAAGAGTTCAATGTAGATAAACTTCCCCTTTTCGTGTTTCCCTGTTCTATTTGGCCACTGGCTGGAAAAATCAGCACTCCTAAGCTAGACTCCCCCTTACTAGTTTTTCACAAAACATGTGAACAAGGCCTCTGGCCTTGAGCTGGGGCTTCACAGACATGGTTACATTTCTAAGATAAATAAGTTAAAAAAATGAGCTCCATTGTTACAGCTGGCAGTGAGAAAAAAAAAAGAGAAGAAAAAAGCTCTCCCACTCCAGGTGTCCTTAAAACATTAACTTGCCCAGAACAGATGAAAAAAACAATAGAAACGAAAACTTCTTTTTGTGAACTTATGCAGACTGTGAACTTCTGAGCCCCTTCCCTTACATGTTGGGTACAAAATTCGGAAACTACCTAAATTTGGAGATCAGGTGACTAATTGATTACAACAGAAGCAATGCCCTCTAAATCCGTTGCAACCAAATAGGTATGTTTCGCTGTCTTCGGTGCTATCTTAGGTGCCTTGAATTGTCCGTCCTTACAACAGTATAATTCTATAAACTTAAACATTGTTTATGTTTTCATAAAATGGTCAACAGATGTGATTAATTATGTAATGTTCAGATGTTTCCCAGAGTGCTCTATCATGAGGCAGGTTAATTTAAATATCAAATACGGGGGCATACAACCCGGTTCCTCTGGGAACCTGTATCCCTCACTTTAGCCATCCTATTAGGAAAAGGAGCTGCTGCAGGTGTGGGCACAGGAATCACTGTCCTAGTCCATGTGACACAACAAATGACCCGATGAGAAGCAGCAATAGACCAAAATTTAAAGATATTAAAAACCTCCATCACAGTTTTATAGGAATCTTTAACCTCTCTCTCTGAAATTGTTTTACAGAACATGCGAGGGTTGGACCTCCTCTTCGTGAGAGAAGGGGGCTTTTGTGCTGCATTGAGGGAAAAAGTTGATTTTATGCCGACCATACTGGAGTTGTAAAAAAATCTATGAGTAAATTAAGAAGACGCCTAGAAGAGCATCAACAAGAGAGAGATGCACAAAAAGGGTGGTTTGAATCTTTGTTCACACAGTCCCCCTGGTTAACTACGCTTTTATCAGCCCTGGCCAGTCCATTAATAATCCTCATTTCATTGCTAATTGTAGGACCCTGTTTGCTCAACCATCTAGTTTCCTTTCTACAAGCTTAAATTGGATAAGTTAAACTTATGGTAATCAGACAACAATATACCTCACTAGAAGACATAAAATGTGAGACCCCGCAATGCTCATTTTTATGATTAAAATTAACCAGAATAAGAAGTGGGGAATGAAAGGTTAATAAAATATGTACTTTTAACTTCTTGTTTTTCTGTATGCTTAACAAAATACTGATGAAATCTTGAAAACTGTTTGCTAATCTTGTTCCCAGAATGTGCTGTCCCCAATTGCCAAACTGTTGAATGTACTCCCTCTCCCATTGGCATGCAAACCACTCACTCGACCTGACCCATCAATAAATTTCCCTCCCTGCTCTCACCACGTAAATTGCATAAGCTCTGCTTAAGCTGTTCTTAGGGCTCTCTTCTCTATTCAAGTGAGCTATGAGCCCCAGCATGCTGGACCCCCAATAAACCCTTTGCTGTTGCATGAGACAGTCTCTTCGTGGTCTCTTTTCCGACGCTCGCCCGACCTTTACATTGGTACAATCATAAGTGTGAACATTCCTATGTGTGTCCAGAATATTACTATAATAAATAATATATGTAGATCAGGTAATAGGAGTTTTTCTTCCACCATTTCTGGGAGCAATATTTTGAAGATATATGAATTAGTATTTTGGGTAGAAATAGGTGTACCATTTGTCTATGAATATAGAGATAATGCATGAATAGACAATACTGTGAATTAATAATATTACTGGTTCCAACTTTAAATAATGGATTGAATTGATATCTGAAAATATACAGGAAACCTTATATTGATATACTACATTTAATCCTACCCATTATACATCTGAATGAAATATTAGGGTTATGGATTTTCATGAAGAGTGTTTGAGTTTTGCTTCAAAAGTGATTATGGAAATTGAAAATAATGTGTTTGGAAAGAAGTCTCATGAAAAGACCAGTCCAGAAACCTGGAGGTATGCATGTGTTCTGAAGCAGAAAGTGATTTAAAGTGAAACAAACGCCTATATATTTGCTAACTTGTGGATGATAAATATATACGATGATGTGCAGAAATTGAAGAAATAGTAATGTACCAGTGTTGAATAAAAATGAACGTTAAAATACACATCATGTCCCATAGGAATCTACTTGAATTGATGTTAAACTGCGTCCGTTAATGTAGAAATATTAGAATTTGTATGCACCATTCACTGAAGTTAGTTTTCAGTACTAGGAAACAAATATGTATTTCAGGTAGATGAATATTTCTGAGAATAATCTTGTGAAAAGTTGATTATAAATCCACATACATGAACATGAATGAATTCAGGGAGTGTATAATAAGACTCATACATTTCATATTTTGAAAAATCTGGAGAGTATATATATATATATACACACACACACTCACACAAACTGAGACTATAAAAATAGCAATATATATGCCAATTGAAATTCACCATGAAATATACATCATCCACAGATTCAAAAATATTCATGTTACTGAAGATAGATTTATGTATAATGTTGTTTAACTAGGAAGTTTACCCATACATTGAATTTTCAGTTCCAACAGCATTTAGGAGGAGTAATCTCTTCTCACATTTTGTATCTGCCAAGTCAGCCACCTCACAAGAATGTACGTGTGATACCAGGTAGGATTCTATATGTGCATATAAAAATACATGTGCTGAATAGGCTACAGAGAGAGGGAGACAGGAATTCACATATTTGTTAACTTTAAAAACACATGGATAACTATTTCAACAGAAAATTGACTAGATTTATAACACATACCCTTTTTTATGCAAAAGGCAAGTCCAACTATACACCATGCCTCCTCTGAACTGCTTGGATTTTTATTCTGTTTGGGTTATTTTTCTCCATCATATTAGGAGTAGTAGTCAGAGTCCAGTAGGTTATGAGTTAGTGTCAGGGATCAGTATTTCAAATGGAAAATAGAATAATGAATCAAATGTGTATGCAAATATATGCTACACAAAAATCTTCCCACTCTCATCCAGAACAAATCCTTGACATTACCTTCGCCTGAAGTAAGTCACAATTAGAATAGAAGAGTTAGAAAATCTGTGAATACATATCTTGAGTGGAAAATGCTCAGAGTTCAGAACCTTGGAGGTGGTAGAGGAGTTTCCAAAAGTAAGGGACATGGTAAACACTCCTCTAACATGGAGGTCTGCTGGCGTAAAGACATCTTGAGAAACTGCCTCTGAGGTTGGGCACTTGAAACATACGTTATTTTCAGGAGCTTTAGCTTCCTTTGTAGTGAGACAATAAAATCTGGGTCTGCATCTATGTGACCTGGAGGATATGGTTTCTTATTTTCCAGTGAACATGAGGCAGCAGTGCTGAATTCACTCTTTGTAGGTAAACAGTGGCCACTGGGGTCTAATTGTCTCCCCATGTGGACTGTGGAGCCATTTGGTCATCCTCCACTTTTCATGGTGTTTCCTGCTGTTGCACTGGGAGTTTGGTATTTGCTTCACAAAATACAAGAAGTTCAACAGGGACACAGTGCTGGAGGGAGTTCTGTCACGTGTTGTGGGTCAGGGTCTGCAGGAGAATGCAACAACCAGGCTTCTTTCCCACATACTTTGCCCCCTTGTCCATAGCAACTTGATTCTGAACATGGCCCTGAATCCTCTCCATATAAAAACATGCTTTTACATATTCGGGTCTCCTGGCTGCACCATGTTAGTCACAAAAAATTTGGAAGCCAATGAGAAATCCACATGGCCATAACACAGATGTATTATCACACAACTGCAGACCACTTCTCTAGGCCCAATACTCTGCAGGCTCTAACTTGCTTGCCCCCATGTCCATAGCAACTTGATTCTGAACATGGCCCTGAAATCTTTCAATATAAAAACATGCTTTTACATATACAGGTCTCCTGGCTGCACCATGGCAGTCACAATGAATTTGGAAGCCAATGGCAGAACCACATGGTCACAACACAGATGTATTATCACAAAACTGCACACCATTTCTCTAGGCCCACAACTCTGCAGGCTATAACTCAATGGCATCTCTGTTCTACACCATTTTCATGAAACCCAGTGAATTAAGGCAGGGTCTGGTACACTCAAGATCAGCAACAGGACATCCAAAGGTTCTCCAGTGCCACCTGGTCATGGGAATTTTAAAAATTTCATGGTATTTATCTGGCCATTTTTCAAGGATGAAGTTGGAGGCACTGTGGGTTTCAATTCATTCAGGAACCATTAAATGTTGAGGAAGTTCATTTCAAAGAAAGCTCTGGAGAACTCTCACAGGCAAGGCTTCCAAAAGAGTGGCCAAAAGGTCACATGAAGCCAGGCGCATTGAGGTCTCCAATGTGAGGTCCATGTGTGTTTTGACTCAAAACTATCCCTGCCAAGTCTTTCAGAATAAAATCATGTGATATACTGGCTGAGATTCCCAGTACTCTTTGGAAAACCACCCTGGGCCTAGATCTCAGTTTCCAAGGGTGACTTTCATGCGTGGCCTCCTAATATCCCAACACTTTTCATGGCAATACTTCTCTGAGGTCAATTCCAGAACGCAGTCTCTAAGGGGAATCAAACCAGAGTTCAAGCCCAGGTTGACCCAGTCATCTCTTCACACCGCCAATCAAATGAGCACAATTAAAAACAAAACACTATCACATGGCCCCATCTTCTTCCTTATAGACACTCATCATAACCACTGGTTGGAGCTTTCCATGAGGGGCACATTCCAAAAGAGTGTCCAAAATAAGCTCCCTTGCCCCTCATTTGGCTCAAGTCAGGGTGGGAAGGACACCCTTCCTGTGAACCAGGAGTGATCAAATAGTCCTGTCATTAATACTCCTCCGCTTTTCCAATTTGAGGCCTTCTGACTGTGGGGTTTAGATTCTTTATGTGAACTGGAGTCATGAGAAAAGACAAGCACCTCTGCAGAGATTTGAAGAACTCATTTGACCAAAAGGATCGCTATTCTCACTTGATTGATTTCAGGAACCTAACAGAGAAAGGCAATAGAATTCATTCACAATGACTGAAATTTTTTGCGAATTTGGTTTTGGTTTCACACATGGGATCTTTCTTTAGATCCATCAGGTGCTGAGAATCTAAGCCACAGCCTCACACAGGGTAGAGAGCCTGATTCAGACACATCCCTTTCCGAAGCAATTTAGCAAGAGCCACAGGTGATGCCCATTCATTTCCATTTGAAAACTGTTTTCTTCAGGCTTCACAAAGGGGTAGCCTGAGCCCAACATCTTCCTGACATTCAGGGCAACAGAACAATAGGTAAGCAAAAGGCCCAAAGCATGGTATCTCCACTGAGATTTTTCTGGTCACACTCATATCTGAGTTTTCTGAGATACTGGCCATTCCCTTCAGGTATCCAGTACATGGACATGTCAAAGACCTTGGAGTTGGTACATATCTTGGACACAAAACAATGAGACTATTCTGGAGAGTTGCCAGAATTCAGGAAGAAAACAGGGACTTAGGAAGGTAGTAGGTTTTGCCAATCCATAAGGCAAGCTGCAGTCCATTCATAAATTGGGCAGGATGAATGCTGGGAATCTTTTTACTACACAGGACACATCCATTGTTGCATTGTCTTTTCTCATGTCTACAACCACGGACACAGTGGGATACACAGACATAGAAACACTCACCTTGTCAAATGACTTACTAGAAATAGTTCACTGAAAACCAAACAAACCGCCTTTCCTACCTATTCTCAGAACAAGAGACAAAACCACACACCCACACTCACAATGGCACCTCCTTCCCCTAAGTAGGTCTGTGACTATCCGGAGTGTTCTCTGACTGGTGGGCAATACTATGTTCCCCCGAAATGGCCTGTATTCTCTCAGATCTGGTTTCCTTGGCCAACTATGTGAAGTTGTCAGGAAAAAGTGGTGAGCCACTACCTGCTTTCTCAGGAAAGGTCCCTCTTCAGAGCTCTCCTGGCATTTGGCCATCCTCACATCAGTAGGTACCAAGAAAGACTGACTCTGTCCTTGGTAAATCCAAACAAGTGAGCCCACTGAGACTGGGACTGGAACTGCATCTGGGTGCCTGGCTTCTTGGATACCAAGTTCAGAGAGTTCCATCACCAAGGAAATGAGGTATTACACTTTCTTTGGAACTGAATGAGGTCACTGCCTTTGCAACCACTTGGTCCTAACAGTTGCTTCCAAGGGCCCCATGAGATGGAGGCTGCCCCTTCTTCCTCTGACACTTTCACAATTTAGAATGGTATATCAACCATAGGCACACACACAGGCCTGGTTTGGTCCATCTTCTCCACAATAAGAAGAGAGAGGCTGATTCAGACACATCCCTTCATCCTGACCAGGTGGTTTGTCATCGAAGATGACTTTTGCTCTTTCAGGTCCTTCATACCTGTCTACAACTTCTCCAGGTATCATTTCTGCATGGACCTTTGAGGATCTCAGCAGGTGGAAGGTCCCCTACTTTTCTGTATTGTAAGAACAACTTTGTCCCTGCTCTTCTGTAAAATGAGATTGAGGGAACAGTGTATGTTTAGGGTTAATAACAGGTTTGATTTCGATTTGTGTTAGGAATCATTCTTCTGGATGAATAATGGTATTGGGAACCTGGTATATTTACAAGAATGTAGAGGTGAAACATAAGTATGAAAACAGAAATCCAGGTATGATTTTAAACCCATAAGGGCATTGGGCCCTTGATTGTGATACTTAGCTTTGAATTATGTTCTGCACAGATGTCTCAGATAATTTGATATACAATGGCATAGGACCTTGTACCTTGGAAGATTGAATGTAGAAGAGAACATCCCTTCAAAAAGGGATAGTCGGTAGGATTAGGAAGATAGTCGGTCGTTTTAGGAAGAAGAGTGAGTATATGATTTGGAACAAAAGTTCTTTAGCAATAGGATTTCAGTTAGAGAGTGAATGTATATGTCAGCACATATGAAGAGCCAGTCACGATGATGAAGTGGGGAAAACATGTAGAAAAGAAGATATCAATAAAGATATTACGAAATCAGGGAAAGTATAAAGTGAGTGAGAGGATTAGACATTTTCAACAGGCTTGAGGTTGAATCTTAGAAAGAAACAAATATGAAGTCACCAATAATATTGACATTTGAGAGCATTAGGCACCCTGGACATGGATGTTTTTAGTAATCTATGTTCACATTTCATTTAGGCTTTGCTTGGTTCAATCATAAGTGTAACATTTACATTTTTGTCCAGAATATTATTGTGATAATATGTATATGTAGATCAGGTGACATAAGTATTTCTTCCACCATTTTTGGTAGCAATATACTGAAGACATAAAATTAGTATTGGGCGTACAAAGAGGTGTACCCTATGTCTATGAATATAGAGATAAAGCATGAATAGACCATACTGTGAATAAGTAATATAACTTGTTCCAACTTAATATAATGGGATGAACTGATATCTGAAAAATTACTGGAAATTTTATATGCATATACAATCATTCATTCCAACCAGTTATTCATCTAATGTCAATATTAGTGTTTTGGTTTATCATGAAGAGTGTGTGAGTTTTACTTCAAAAGTGATTATGGAAATCGAAAATAATGTGTTTGGAAAGAAGTCTCATGAAAAGACCAGTCAAGAAACCCTGACAATACATGTGTTGTGAAGTAGGAAGTGATTAAAGTTTAAAGAAATGCCTACAAATTTGTGAACTTGTGGATGAAATACATATCTTATGATGAGCAAAAACTGAAGAAATAATAATGTACCAGTGTTGAATATAAATGAACATCATATTATATATCATGTCCCATTGGGATCTACTTGCATTGGTGATAGACTGGATCAGTTCCTGTAGAATTATTAACATTTGTATGCACCATTCACTGAAGTTAGTTTTCAGTACTAGGAAACAAATATGTATTTAAGGTGGATGAATATTTCTGAGACTAATATTTTGGAAAGTTTATTATAAATCCACATGCATGAACATGAATGAATTTAGAGAGTGTATATAAGACACATATATTTCATATTTTGAAAAATCTGGAGAGTGTATATATATATATATATATATATATATATATATATATATATATATATATATATATATACACACACACATACCCACACACACACACAAAAAAACACACACAGACATTTAAAAGTAGCAATATATATGCCAATCGAAATTCATCTTTAAATATATATCATCCACAGATGCAAAAATATTTATTTTACTGAACATGAGTTTATGTATAATGATGTTCTACTAGGAAGTTCCCCTATAGGTGGAATTTTCAGTTCCAACAGCAATTTGGAATTTGGAATTCTCACAATTTGTATCTGCCAAGTCAGCCACCTCACAAAAATGTACATGTGATACCAGGTAGGATTCTATAAGTGCATATGAAAATACATGTGATGAATAGGCTACAGAGAAAGGGAGACAGGAATTCATATATTTGTTTAATTTAAAAACACATGGTGAACTATTTCAATTAAAAATTGACTAGATTTATAACACCTACCATTTATCATGCAAAAGGTAAGTCCAAGTATGCAGCATGCCTCCTCTGAACTGCTTGTATTTCTATTCTGTTTGGGTATTTTTCTCCATCATATTAGGATTAGTAGTCAGAGGATAGTAGGGTATGGGATAGTGTCAGGGATTCAGTATTTCGAATAGAAAATTGAAAATGAATGCAATGTGTATGCAAATATGTGCTACACAAATATCTTCCCACTCTCATCCAGAGCAATGCCTTGACATTACCTTCGCCCCATGTATGACACAATTAGAGCAGAAGAGTTAGAAAATCTGTGAATACATATCTGCAATGGAAACTGCTCAATTTTCACAAATTTGGAGAAGGTAGAGGAGTTTCCAAAATTAAGGGACAATGTAAACTCTCCACAAACATGGAGCTCTGCTGGCCTAAAGAGTTCTTAAGAAACTGCCTCTGAGGTTGGGCACATGAAATATATGTTGTTGTCAGGAGCTTTAGCTTCCATTTTAGTGAGACCATCCAAGCTGGGTCTGCATTTTTGTGACCTTTGTGAGCACATGGTTTCTTGTTTTCCAATGAACATGAGGCAGCATTGCTAAATTCTCTCTTTGTAGGTAAACTGTGAGCAATGGGGGCTAAGTGTCTCCCCGTGTGCACTGTGAACCCATTTGGTCATCCTCCACTTTTCGTGCTGTTTCTTGCTGCTGCACTCGCAATTTGGCATTTGCTTCATGAAACAAGGTGTTCAACTGGGACACAGTGCTGGAGCGAGTTCTGTCACGTGTGGTGGGTCAGGGTCTGCAGGAAAATGCACCAACCATGCTTCTATCCCACCAGCTTGCCTCCTTGAGCATAGCAACCTGATTCTGAACATTGCCCTGAAACTCCTACATATAACAAGATGCCTTTTCAGAGAAGGGTCTGCTGGCTGCACCATATCAGTCATAATCCATTTGGAAGCCAAAGGCCGATCCACATGGCCAAACCACAGATTTTTTATCACACACCTGCCCACAACTTCTCTAGGTCCACTACTCAGCAGGCTCGAACTTACTTGCATCTCTTTTCTATACCATTTTCATGAAAACCAGTCAATCAAGGCACCTTCTGGTATATTCATAATCAGAAACAGGACATCCAAAGGTTTTCCAGTGCCACCTGCTCATGGGAATTTTAAACATTTCATGGTATTTATCTAACCATTTTTAAAGGATGAAGTTGGAGGCACTGTGGGTTTCAATTCATTCAGGAACCATTAAATGTTGAGGAAACTCATTTTAATGAAAGCTCTCGAGAACTCTCACAGGCAAGGCTTCCAAAAGAGTGGCCAAGAGTTCACATGAAGCCAGGCCCATTGAGGTCTACAATATGAGGTCCATGTTTGTTTTGACTCTCAACTATTGCTGCCAAGTCTTTCAGAATAAAATCATGTGATATCCTGGCTGAGATTCCCAGTGCTCTGTGGAAAGCAACCCTGGGTCAAGACTCATTTTCCAAAGACTCCATGCGTGGCCTCCTAAAATCCCAACACAACTCATTGCAATACTTCTCTAAGATCAGTTCCAGAATGCAGTCTCTAAGGGTAATTACGCCAGAGTTCCAGCCCACGTGGACCAATTCATCTCTTCCAACCGCCACACAAGTGACCACAATTAAAACCAAAACACTCCCACATGGACCTCATCTTCTTCCATATAGACACTCATCATTACCTCTGGCTGGAGGATTCTATGAGGGGCACAGCCCAAGACAATGTCCAAAAGAAGCTTCCTTACCCCTCATATGCCTAAAGGCCCGGACTCCCTTCCTGTGAACCAGGAGTGATCAAATAGGCCTGCCGTTAATACTGCTCCACTTCTGCAATTTGTGGCCTAGTGACTGTGGGGTTTAGATTCTTTTTGTAAATGGGAGTCATGAGAAAACCCAAGCACCTATGGGCTAGACTGCAGGGCTTTGAAGAACTCATTTGACCCAAAGGATCCCTATTCTCACTTGATGGAGGCAGGAACATTACAGAGGAAGACGAGAGACTCCATCCACAATGACCGCTCTTTTGGCCATTTTGGTTTTGGATGCACACATGGGATCCTTCTTTAGACCCATCAGGTGCTGAGAATCAAAGCCACAGCCTCACACAGGGCCAAGAGGCTGATTCAGACACATCCCATTCTAAAGCAATTAAGCAAAGAGCCCAAGGTGATGCCCATTCATTTTCATTTGAAAACTATTTTCTTCAGGCTTCAAAAAGGGGTGGCCTGAGTCAAAGAACTTCCTGACATTCAGGGCAACAGACAAATAGATAAGCAAAAGACCCAAAGCAGGGTTTCTCCATTGAGACTCTCCTGGTCCCAATGATATCTGTGTTTTCTGACATGCTCTCATTCCCTTCAGCTATCCAGTACATAGCCATGTCACAGATCTTGGAGGTGGTTCATATGGTGGACATAAAATCATAAGCCTATTCTGAAGAGTGGCCATAATTCTACGAAGAAAACAGGAACTTTGGAAGACAGTAGGTGTTGCACATCCATAAGGCAATCCACAGTCCATTCATAAATTAGGCAGGATGAATGCTGAGAAGCTTTCTACTAGACATGACAAATCCATTGATGCATTCTCTTTTCTAATGTCTACAACCACAGACACGGTGGGATACACAGACATAGAAACACTTGCCTTGTCAAAGCACTCAGTAGACACAGTCCATTCCAAACCAAACAAACTGCCTTTCCTACCTATTCTCAGAACATGAGACAAAACCACAAACTCACACCCACAACCACAAAGGCACCTCCTTCCTCCAAGTAGGTATGTGACTATCTGGAGAGCCCTCTGACTGGTGGACCATTTTATGTTCCCCTGAAACGGCCTGTCCTGTCTCAGATCAGGTCTCTTTGGCTAACTCTGTGAAATTGTCCGGGACCAGCAGTGAGACACTACCTGCTTTCTCAGGAAAGGCCCCTCTTTAGAGCTCACCTGGCATTTGGCCATACTCACATCAGTATTTACCAAGAAAGATGGACTCTGTCCTCTGTAAATCTAAACAAGTGAGCCCACTGGGACTGGAACTGGGACTGCCTCTGGGTGCCTGGATTCCAAGTTTAGAGTGTTCCTTCACCAAGAAAATTAGATGAGGTCACTTCTTTCTGGAACTGATTGAATTTGCTGCCTTTGCAACCACTTTGTCCTAACAGTTGCTTCCAAGGGTCTCATGAGATGGAGGCTGCCCCTATTTCCTGTTACAATTTCACAATATAGAAAGTTATATCAACCATAGGCACCTGGGAACAGCTCTCTACATAGGCCTGGTTTGGTCCATCTTCACTACATTAAGAAGATAGAGGCTGATTCAGACACATCCCTTCGTCATGACCAGGTTGTTTGCAATTGAAGATGACTTTTTCTCTCTCAGGTACTTCATAGTTCCCTATATCTTCTCCAGGGATTATATCTGCATAGACCTTTGAGCTTCTCAGCAGGTGAAAGTCTCCCTACATTTTTGTATTGTAAGACCAACTCAGTCCTGCTCTTTTGTAAAGATAGATTGAGGGAACAGTATATGGTTAGGGTTAATAACAGGTTCGATTTGTGTTAGGAATCATTCTGTGGATGAATAAGAATATTGGGATCCTGTGGTATTTATAAGAATATAGAGGTGAAATATAAGTATGACAATGGAATTCTAGATAAGATTTGAAGCCCAGAAGTGCACTGGGCACTGGAGTGGGAAACTTAGCTTTGAACAATGTTCTGCACAGATATCTCAGATAAATCGATATATAATGGCAAAGGACCATGTAGCTTGGTTGATTGAATGTGTAAGAAAACATCCAGTCAAAAAGGGATAGTCGGTAGGATTAGGAAGATAGTGTAGGTTTAGATAGAAGAGTGAGAATAGGATTTGGACCAAAAGTACTTTAGCAATAGAGTTTTGGTTAGAGAGTGAATGTAAATGTCAGCACATGTGAAGAGTTGGTCACAGTGATGAACTGGAAAAAATATGTAGGAAAGCATTTATCAATAGAAACATTAGGAAATCAGGCAAAGTATAAAGTGAGTGATAGGATTAGACATTTTCAACAGGTTGAGATTTAATATATAATCTTAGGAAGAAACAAATATGTAGTCACCGACAGGATAGACATTTGAGAGCATTAGGCAACCTGGACATGGATGGTTTTAGTAATCCATGCTCACTTCCTATTTAGGATTTGGTACAATCATAAGTGTGACATTTGCGTTTTGTGTCCAGAATATTACACTGAAAAAATGTATATTTATATCAGGTGACATGAGTATTTCTTCCACCATTTCTGGAAGCAATATGTTGAAGACATATAAATTAGTATTGGGGGTACAAATACGTGCACCCTGTGTCTCTGAATATAGAGAAAATGTATGAATAGACAATAGTGTGAATAAAGAATATAATTGGTTTCAACTTTAAAAAATGGATTGAAGTGATATCTGAAAATATAAAGAAAATTTTATATTGATAAACATACATTCATTCAAACCAATTATACATCTATTTGTAATATTAGGGTTATGGTTTATCATAAAGGGTGTGAGTTTTGCTTCAAAATTGATTATGAAAATCGAAAATAATGTGTTTGGGTAGAAGTCACATGAAAAGACCAGTCAAGACACCTGGAGGAATTCATGTGTTCTGAAGCAGGAATTGATTGAAAGTGAAACAAATGCCCATAAATTTGTGAATTTGTGGATGAAATATATATCCTATGATGTCCATAATACGAATAAATATTAATGTACCAGGGTTTAATAAAAATGAACGTCAAAATGCACAGCTTGTCATATCGGAATCAAGGTGCATTGATGTTAAACTTGGTCAGTTACTGTAGAAATATTAGTTAAATCTGTTTTTCAGGTGGATGAATATTTCTGAGAATAATCTTGTGAATAGTTGATTATAAATCCAAGTCCATGAACATGAATAAATTTAGCGAGTGTAAATAAGACACATATATTTCATATTTTCAAAAATCTGGAGAGTGTATATATATATATATATATATATATATATATATATTTACACAAAACACACACACAGACATTAAAAAGTAGCAATATATATGCCACTCAAAATTCATCTATAAATATATATCATCCAAAGATGCAAAAATATTTATTTTACTGAACCTGAGTTTATGTATAATGTTTTTCTACTAGGAAGCTCCCCTATAGGTGGAATTTTCAGTTCCAACAACGATTTGGAGGAGTGATCTCTTCTCACAATTTGTATCTACCAAGTCAGCCAACTCACAAAAATGTACATGTGATACCAGGTAGGATACTATAAATGCATATAAAAATACATGTGATGAATAGGCTACAGAGAAAGGGACAGGAATTCATATATTTGTTAATTTTAAAAACACATGGAGAACTATTTCAATTGAAAATTGACCAGATTTATAACACCTACCATTTATCATGCAAAAGGCAAGTCCAAATATACAACATGCCTCCTCTGAAATGCTTGTATTTCTATTCTGTTTGCGTTACTTTTCTCCATCATATTAGGATTAGTAGTCAGAGTCTAGTAGGGTATGTGAATATTTCTGAGAATAATCTTGTGAAAAGATGATTATAAATCCACATTCATGAATATGAAAAATTTAGGATGTGTAAAATAATACACATATATTTCATATTTTGAAAAATATGGAGAGTGTGTATATATATATATATATATATATATATATATATATATATATATATATATATATACACACACACACAAACATTCACAGACATTAAAAAGTAGCACTATATGCCAATTTAAAATCACCATGAAATATATATCATCCACAGATCCAAATAAATTCATTTTACTGAACATCGATTTATGTATAATGTTGTTCAACTAGGAAGCTCACCCACAGGTTGAATTTTCAGTTCCAACAGCGTTTAGGAGGAGTGATCCCTTTTCACAATTTGTATCTGCCAATTCAGCCTCCACACAAGAACGTACGTGTGGTAACAGTTAGGATTCTAAATGTGCATATAAAAATACAGGTGCTGAATAGGCTTCAGAGTAAGGGAGACAGGAATTCACATATTTCTTAACTTTTAAAATACATGGAGAACTATTTCAAAAAAAATTGACAAGATTTAAAACTCCTACACTATATAATTCAAAAGGCAAGCCCAACTATCCACCATGCCTCCTCTGAACTGCTTGTAGTTCTATTCTTTTGGGGGTATTTTTCTCCAACATATTAGGATTAGTAGTCAGAGTCTAGTAGGGTATGTGTTAATGTCAGTGATTCAGTATTTTGAATGGAAAATAGGAAAATGAATCCAATGTGTATGCAAATATGTGCTTCAGAAAAATCTTCCCACTCTCATCCAGAACAATCCCTTGACATTACTTTCGCCCCAAGTAAGACACAATTAGAGGAAAAGAGATAGAAAATATGTGAATACATATCTGAAATGGAATTTGATCAGGAGTTCACAACCATGGAGGTGGTAGAGGAGTTTTCAAAAGTAAGGGACAGGGTAAGCACTCCACAATCACAGAGCTCTGCTGGCCTAAAGACTTCTTGAGAAACTGCCTCTGAGTTTGGGCACTTGAAATATATGTTGTTTTCAGGAGCTTTTGCTTCCTTCTAGTGAGATGATCAAAGCTGGGTCAGCATCTATGTGACCTGGAGGACATAAATTGTAATATTCCAATGAACATGAGGGAGCAGTGCTGAATTCTCTCTTTGTAGGTATACTATGGCCACTTGGGGCTAAGTGTGCCCCCGCGTGGATTGTATATTCATTTGTTCCTCTTCCACTCTTCATTGTGTTTCTTGCTGCTGCACTGCGACTTTGGTATTTGCTTCACGAAATACATGGAGTTCAACTGGGACACAGTGGTCTAAGTGTCTGCCCGTGTGGACTGTGAAGCCATTTAGTAATCCTCCACTTTTCCTGGTGTTTCTTGCTGCTGCACTGCGAGTTTTGTATTTGCTTCATGAAATACAAGGAGTTCAACTGGGACACAGTGCTGGAGGGAGTTCTATCACATGTGGTGGCTCACACATGAGCATTCATGAAACCGGCCTCTATACCACATAGCTTGCTCCCTTGACCATAGCAACCTGATTCTGTAAATTACCCTAAAACCTCTCCATATAACAAGATGTGTTTACTTATAATGGTCTCCTGGCTGCACCATGTCCGTCTCATGACATTTGGAATCCAAAGGCAGATCCACATGGCCCCATCACAGATGTTTTATCACACACCTGCCTACCGCTGCTCTAGGCCCTCTACTCATCAGGCTCCAAATTACTGGCATCTCGGTTCTACACCATTTTCATTAAACCCAATCAATCAAGGCACTGTCTGGTACACTCATGATCAGAAATAGGACATCCAAAGGTTCTGTATGCCACCTGTTCATGGGAATTTCAAAAATTTAAACTATTTATCTAGCCATTTATCAAGGATGAAGTTGGAGGCACAGTGGATTTCAATTCATGCAGGAACCATTAAATGGTGAGTATGATCATTTCAATGAAAACTCTGGAGAACTCTCACAGGCAAGGCTTCCCAAAGAGTGTCCAAAAGGTCACCTGAAGCCAGGCTCATTGAGGTCTACAATTGAGATCCATGAGTGTTTTGATCTCAACTATGGCTGCCAAGTCTTTCAGAATAAAATCTTGTGGTATCCTGACTGAGATTCCCAGTGCTCTGTGGAAAGCTACCCTGGGCCTACATCTCAGGTTCCAAGGGCGACTCTCATGCATGGCCTCCTCAAATCCCAACACAACTCATGGCAATACTTCACTAAGCTCAGTTCCAGGACACAGTGTCTAAAAGGAGTCACACCAGAGTTCAGGCCCAGGAGGACCCAGTAATCTCTTCCAGCTACCACACATATGACCACAATTTAAATCAAAACACTCCCACATGGGCCTCATCTTCTTCTACACAGACACGCATCATAACCTCTGGCTGGAAGTTTCCATGAGGGGTGCAGCCCAAGACAGTGTCCAAAATAAGCTCCATTGCCCCTCATTTGCCAAAAGTCAGGGTGGCCTAAACACCCTTCCTTTGAACCAGGAGTGATCAAATAAGCCTGCCTTTAATACTGCTCTGCTTCTCCAATTTGAGGCCTAATGACTGTCAGGTGTAGATTTTCTATGTGATTTGGAGTCATGAGAAAACCCAAGCACCTATGGGCTATCCACTGTAGGGCTTTGAAGAACTCATTTGACCCAAATGATCCCTATTCTCACTTGACGGAAGTCAGGAACTGAAAAGGTCGGGCGAACTTCGGAGGAAAAGACCACCAAGAGACTGTCTCATGCCACAGCAAAGGGTTTATTGGGGGTCCAGCATGCTGAGGCTCAGAGCTCACTTCAGAGGAGCAAAGAACAAAGAGCCCCGAGAACAACTTGAGCAGAGTTTATATACATTCTTTAGAGAGGGCAGGGACTTTACATACATCATAGCCTCCTTTAGAAAATCATCATATACCGCGGGAAAATCAAATAATAACTCTAAAACATGATTAGCACATTCATTGGCGGGAACAGGTTGGGCAGCGGGTGATTGGTCAGCCGTGAGAAGGAGTATACATTTAAACTGATTGGTTGAAGCACTGAGATGTATACGTGCAAATCTGCATGGTTTCTGGGAAGGGGTGGTTAAGTAACGAGGTGGTCAGGGAAGATTTCAACACACATCTAATGGGAAGATCCGGGAATTGTCTTAAGTGCCACAGGAATTTCAGGTTCTGAGTGCAGCTTGGAAAATGTACAAAACCTGGTTATTTACGTTTCAATTTCAATTTCTTTTATTCTTTCATTTCCCACCCCTTTTTCTGACTACTTTTAATCTTAAAAGTAATGAATCAAAATTATTGTGGGGTTTCACATTCTATTCCTACCAGTGCAGCATATTTCTGTCTGATTATCATGAGTTTCACCTGCCTAATCTGAGCCTGGAGAAAGGAAACTATGTGGTTAAGCAAACAAGGTCCCACAGTTAGCAACACCATAAGGATGATCACGGGTCCAGCTAAGTCTGATATTAGTGTAGTTATCAGGGGTACTCGGTTAACCATGACTCAAAGCACCCTTGTTGAATCTCCCATTCTCTCTGGCGCTCTTCAAGGTATTTTCTTAATTTACTCATGAATTATTTTGCAACTCCAATATGGTCAGCATAAAAACAACATTCTTCTCTCAGTGCAACACAGAGGCCCTCTCCCTCATCAAGAGGAGGTCTAATCCTCACCTGTTCTGTAAAACAACTTCAGAGAGAGAGGTTAAGGATTCCTGCAAAGCTGTGATGGAGGTCTCTAACGTCTTCAAGTCTTGATTTATTGCTGTTTCTAATTGGGCCATTTGTTGTTAACCACGCATCATAGAAGCTGTTCCCATACCCACTCCTGCAGCAGCTCCTATCCCCAATAGGATGGCTACAGTAAGGGACAATGGTTCCCCTTGATATCGGGTTGTTTGTCCCCCTAGTAGACCTTCAAATGATTAGGCATTATGATAGAGTACCCTGGAGAGTATCTGCACCATTACACAATAATTTACAGGGCTGTCAAAGACCTGGGCTGAAATACAAGGAGTTCTGACTGTGTGGAGTTCAGTACCATAAAGGTTCCTTTAATTAGTTCCCAGGGGGAGGAGTCAGATGTACTCTGGACTGGGGAAGTAGGCAAAGACGGAATCCAGGAAGTATTAGATGGTAGAGGGGTTCTGGTAGATCTAGGCATGGAAGGTTTAGGAGGCTTAATCCCTGGCTTGAGGGGATTGGGTCCTATTGCTGTGGGATTTTCTTTCTTTTTAAGCCAGACGGTGAACCAGAGACCAAATTCATCACCTGGGCCATAAATATAGAATCGCATTCCCCACGTATTTTCCATAGGCCAGGTTTTTCTGAGGTAGCCCCTTCCTTTGGAAGTGAAAGTTATATTGAGGGGGTAACATAGAGTATTCTTTCCACAGCGAGTTTTTGACACCACTGGGCAAGCAGCACATTTCTTGGGATCAATCCAGGTGTCATTTCATCCTACCGGAATCATACCTTTCTGGGGAGTTTGGGTTCCACCATGCAGCTTTCGTTTGTTCACAACCCCAAGATCTACAATAAAAGTCACTGGGTCCTCCACAGGTTTGGGCCTGTTTTATGACTTTGGAAATCAGGTGGGCACACATAATAGTCAAGACTGGCTAGTTTACACCTGAGCTGGGGGAGATGACATCCATAATTCATGGGTTAAGGTGGTCTATGTTGCCCTGGTTAGGGTTTGAGTGGGATCTGTGTGGGGTCCTCTATGTCAGGGAGATCCCATTCAGGGAAGCCTATGGCAAGCTGACAAATGTCCGGGTGGAGAGATGGCCACCAAGTCTATAAGGTGGCTGTTTGTGAAATAGATCACACTACTTGCCCATTAGGATTCATTACTTGCCCTTGTTGCTGAGCACGCTGATGGGGATTAGGGCTGCTGGTGGTCATGGGAAGAATCCATAGCCCTACCCACATGACGGACACGCAACTTGAGATGGATACCAGTCTGTAGAAGTTTCCAGCCAGAGTCTGTACAGGGCTCAGGCATGAGATGGGAGGCATTGATCCAGGAAGTGATCCCATCCACTTTCACCACTGTGGGTGTTATAAGCAGCACCTGGTATGGTCCTTTCCAGTGGAGTTCCAGGGATGACACCTGACGCCATCTCACGTAGACGAAGCCTCCCACTTGATATCAATGTGGGGTTCCCTCGTCTCCAGTCTGATAAGCAGAGGCCAAATGTTTCCACAGGTATCGCTGGGTGCTGGGTTTGTTAAAGGGCTTTAAATCTGTCAAGCAAGGGGGTGTGAAAGGAATCATTAAGCCTCATAGTTGGGATTAGGTCCCCTACTGGAGGAAGGGCACCATTGAGAATTTCATAAGAGGTGAGGTTACACAAAGAGGCGGAGGGGGTATTTCTTTCACAAAACAGTGCATAAGGTTGGAGCATAGTCCAATTTTTTATGCCAGTATCCAAGCTTAATTTTGTTAAGTACTCTTTGATGGTTCTATTCATCCTTTCTACCTGTCCTGAGCTATAGGGTCTATAAGCACAATGTAACTTCCAATTAATCCCCAGGGTCCTGGCAAATCCCTTACTTTCCTGGGGCATGAATGCCGGTCCGTTAGCGGACCCTAATACCTTAGGCAGGCCGAACCTTGGAAAAATGTCTTCTACGATCTTTTTGACTACCATCTGAGCTGTTTCTTTCTTCATGGGGAAGGCTTCGACCCATCCTGAAAAAGTATCTACAAAGACTAGGAGATATTTAAGTTCATACCTTGCTGGCTTAATTTCAGTAAAGTTCAATTCCCAGAATTGTCCTTGTCTGGTTCCTTGTAAGCGCTTCCCTGCAGGAAGCTTGGATGGGTAAGCATTAACTACTTGGCAGACTTGACAAGCTCTAGTCACCTGCTCAGCTATTTCTTTCCTCTGTGAGTCAGTCAATAATAAGTCTTTTCTCCGGTCCTTTAAGAGTGGCTATATCTTCTCTGAGTCTAAGTGGGTGAGCTGGTGTACGTCTTTGACATAAAGGTGGCCTTTTTGAAATTGTAAACTTGGCTCTGTAGGATCCCAGAGTTCTGTATCTGTCTCCTCAGATGATAAGTTGCCTGAATGTTCCAGTTCGGCCAAGTCTCCTGATTGTTGTTCCCCCTGGTGTGGAAAAAGTTAACACAGTCACTCCATTTAGGGCTGCCAATTAAGCTTCCTCATCTGCCCTTCTTTTTCCAACCGCCAAGGGTTCGTTTCCCTTCTGGTGCCCTGGGCAGTGCACTATAGCTAGTGCCTTAGGGCCCTGCACTGCTGAGAGAAGTTGGAGGATCTCATCTTTGTTCTTTATTTCTTTCCAGGTGGAGGTTAATAACCCCCTTTGATGGTAAATAGCCCCGTGCACATTTGCAGTGGCAAATGCATAGCGGCTATCAGTGTATATGGTGGCCCTTTTGCCTGTTGCTAGTTCCAATACTTTCGTAAGGGCAATCAGTTCTGCTTTTTGGGCTGATGTCAGTTCTGGGAGACCAGAGGAACAGATGACATTAATTTTGCTAACTACTGCTTCTCCAGCCCACCGCTTACCATCTTGGAGGAAGCTGCTGCCATCCATAAACCATACAACTTCAGGGCAAGGCAGTGGCTGATCCTTCAAGTCTCGTCGTATACTGGTTTCCTCTGCCAGTATGTGTTGACACTCATGAGCAACGGGTCTTGATGATTCTTCTGGCAGCAGTGTAGCCGGGTTGAGTGGAGCAGCGGGTCCCAGCGTGATTCTGTCTTTGTCAAGCAAGAGGTTCTGGTAGTGGGTTATTCTAGAGTTTGATAGCCACATCTCTGGAGGCTGACAGATGATGCACTCCAGGGCATGGGGGACTATAATCGTTAGCTTCTGTCCCAACGTTAATTTATCAGCATCTTTTATTAGAAGGGCTGCCGCTGCTATAGCTCTTAAGCAATGGGGCGACCTACTAGCCACTGGGTCCAGTTTATTTGATAAGTATTCTACCGGCCTTTTCCAAGGTCCCAAAGTCTCAGTGAGCACAACCCGTGCTATTCCTTTCTTTTCCTCGATGTAGAGACTGAAGGGTTTTTCTATATCTGGGAGTGCTAAGGCCGGAGCAGATAGCAGCACCTTTTTTCTGACATTATCAAAAGCTTGTTGGTGCTCAGGGGTCCATTGGAAGTGGGCATCCCCCTTTATCAGCGGGTATAAAGGGGCAGCCAGAGACGCGAACCCAGGAATCCATAACCTGCAAAAGCCGGCAGTCCCAAGAAACTCCCTGAGTTGTCTCTTATTAGATGGGGGCAGTATCTGCACAAAGGTTCGTTTTGCGGGCTCAGTGAGCCATCCTTTGCCACCCCTAAGAGAATAACCCAGGAAGATTACTTCTTGCTGACAAATTTGGGCCTTTTTGGCAGAAGCCCTATATCCAAGCCGAGCAAGCTTGGAAAATAATGCTTGGGTCCCAGACTCATAGTTCTCTTTGGTGTCGGCTGCCAGTAGCAGACCATCCACATATTGGAGTATGGTGACATCGGGGTGTGCAGTTTTGAAGTCATTGAAGTCCTTGTGGAGGGGTTCATCAAAGAGAGTGGGAGAGTTTTTGAACCCCTGTGGGAGTCTAGTCCAGGTTAGTTGGACAGATGTTTCTTTTTTGGGGTCTATCCACTCAAAAGCAAACAGCAACTGACTGTCCTTATGTACGGGCAAGCAAAAGTGAGCATCTTTTAAGTCTAGCACAGTGTACCATTCCTGCTCCAGATTCAGAGCGCTAAGCAAATTATATGGATTCGGTACAGTGGGGTGAATGTCCTGCGCTCTGTTGTTGATCTCTCTTAGGTATTGAAGCTTCCGGTAGTCCCCAGTTCCTGGCTTTCTTACTGGTAGCAGGGGGATATTCTAGGACAAATGACAGGGCCTTAAGACCCCAAGAGCCAGGTATTTCTGAATATGGGCCCTTATCCCATCCTTAGCTTCTTTGATTAGAGGATATTGTTTAACACTGATTGGAGAGATAGAGGCTTTTAATTCTACTACTATTGGAGGTTGTTATATGGCTAGACCTAACCCAGCAGTTTCTGCCCAGGCATTAGGATAATCTTTTATCCATTTCTGGGGTAGATTGCCTGTTTGATCAGTCCTAGGAGGCGCGAAGTGTTGATGTTCATCTTCTACGGATGTTGTCAAAGCCATGACTATGGGAGTTTTTACTGAAGGCTTTAGAAACTCCACTTGGGGACCATCAGGGTTAAAGGTTATTCTAGCCCAGAGTTTGGTAAGCAGATCCCAGCCCATCAATGGGGCTGGGCATTCTTGGATTACTTGGAAAGCGTGGTGGACTTTTCCATTTCCTAGGTCCATAGTCCTCTTAGTTGTCCCAGCCCAATATCTACTGCCATTAGTACCTTTAACAGGGGACCATTTATTTGATAGGGGGCCCAGTGGGGTCTTAAAGGTTTATTATACTGCTCCTGTATCCACTTCAAAGTTCACTGGGGTCCCCTCCACTTTAAATGTTACCCTGAGCTCGGAGAGGGGATCCGAGCCCCGACTTTCCTAGTCCTCTTCTAGAGTCAGCACGGCGGACTGGCATCTCTGCTTCTTTCGGGGGCACTCTTTGGCCTAGTGTCCTGTTTTCTTTACAGTAGGCACACTGATCTGAGGCCAGGGGCAGCCATTGGCGGGGGCCCAGGTATCCCTTTCTGTCTCCCTGCTTTTTAACTTCTGGCATATTTGGTGCTCTGACCAGAACCTTAGTCAATGCTTTAGTCTGCCTTTTGCTCCTTTCATCCTCCTTTTGTTCCCTTCCCGTCTCTCTCCTCTGTTCCCTTTCCTCCTCAGTTTCTCTCTTATAATATACTTTCTCAGCATCTCTTACTAAATCTCTCAAGGTCTTATCTTGTAATACATCTAGACGTTGTAACTTTCTCTTAATATCTAGGGCAGCCTGCTCGATAAAGGCCATTGCAACAGATGCTTGTTCATCCTCTGCCTGAGGATCAAAAGGAGTATATTTCCTATATGCTTCCATAATTCTCTCCAGAAACATAGAGGGAGACTCATTAGGCCCTTGGATAATCTCTCTTACCTTGGCCAAATTAGTCGGCCCTCTGGCGGCCACTCGGAGACCTGCTATTAGAGTCTGGCGATAAGTGGACAGATGCTACATACATTTAAAGGTGTTTGGGTGCCAGTTGGATCGGTTCATTGGCCCGTAGGGACGGAGAGGAAGCATCATAGGGGCTTCCGAGTTTTCTATTATCCATCACCGGCGGGTTCCTTTAGGTGGCCCAGCTTCCTCCAGGGGAGGAGGGGTTGCTGCTGCTGCAGAGAAGTCCCCTGGAGTGCTTGGGTCTGGCCCAATTGCCTCTAGCGGCGGAGAGGCTGAGTCAGCGGCGAGAATATCATCTGGAACGTGTTGGGGGTTGGAGAGCGAGGGTAGATGATAAGGAGTGGGAGGAGTGTCCAGTCTTGTGACTCAGGGAGAATGGAAGGAAGAGGGGGAGGAGTGGAAGGTTTGAATGATAGGATGCTGGGCGAAGGGGTATATGGCTGTTGATCTGGGTGGCCACGTGGCCCCAGCTGAAAGACAATATCTCTGACTTTTCGGATTAGAGGGAAGTAGAAGGATCCTTCTGGGGGGCCACCTGACTCCGAGAATGGGCCATTCTGAAGCACAGAGAATCTGCCAGGTACGGCATTTTACTGAAAAAGAAAGATTCTGGGCCCTTGAGCGGACATCAGTCCAATGATCAAGTGTCAGGGACAGAGAAGTGGAAGTGCTTTGTCCCATAATGAGAGTTACTCAAACAGGGACAGTGAAGACACAAACGCAACACAGACAAAGACAAACAGTAAACGTTTAACATGAGTCCAAGACAAAGATTAGAACTGAGTAACTGCCAAAACCTGATGGGTTAGACAATAAAGACAGCCGGTAAACTCAACATGAGTTCAGAACAATGACCAAAACTGAGTAGCCGGCAAAACCTGATGGGCTGGCGAACCGAATCCTGAAGCAAAATATAAACGAGTTGAAGAAATTAGTATTCCTTGATTTCTCTAGTCCTCTGGAGTGTCCCCCAGGAACGTGGCCTGTAGCTCTGTGACACATCTGTCAGCCACCATCAGAGAGAGCTAATGCTCTTCACTGACAGCCACTTTGCCAATCCATAACCTGAAACCCAAAACCAGAAAGAGGTGCCTTACTTACCCCGAGAGGAGTCCATTGGGGTCTTTTGTCCGCCGCTGCCGGATATCTCACCTGGGGCCTCCAGATGAATAGGTGGGGCGAACGTCAGAGAAAAAGACCACCAAGAGGCTTTCTCATGCAACAGCAAAGGTTTTATTGGGGGTCCAGCATGCTGGGGCTCAGAGCTCACTTTAGAGGAGCAAAGAACAAAGAGCCCTGAGAACAACTTGAGCAGAGTTTATATACATTCCTTAGAGAGGGCAGGGACTTTACATACATGATAGCCTCCTTTAGCAATTCATCATATACCATGGGAAAATCAAATAACAACTCTAAAGCATGATTAGCACTTTCATTTGCGGGAACAATTCGGGCAGGGGGTGATTGGTCAGCCCTAAGAAGGGGTATACATTTAAACTGATTGGTTGAATACCTGAGATGTATACTTGCTGAGCTGCAGGGATTCTGGGAAAGGGTTGTTAAGTAACTAGGTAGTCAGGGAAGATTTCAACACACATCTACTGGGCAGATCCGGGAATTGTCTAAACTGCCACAGGAAAGTGCAGCTTGGAAAGTTTACAAACCTGGTTCTTTAAATTTCAATTTCAATTTCAATTTCTTTTATTCTTTCAGAACCTTACAGAGAAAGGCAAGAGACTTAATCCACAATGACTGCTCTTTTGGCCATTTTGGTTTTGGATGCACACATGGGATCTTTCTTTCGATCTATCTGGTGCTGATAATCTAAGTCACAGCCTCACACAGGGCCAAGAGGCTAATTAAGACACAACCATTTTCAAAGCAATTACTACTCTGAGGTCAGTTACAGAACTCAGTCTCTGAGGAGAATCACACCAGTGTTCAAGGCTAGGTGCACCCAGTCATCTTTTCCAACCACCACATAAATGACCACAATTAAAACCAAAACAATTCCACATGGCCCTCATCTTCTTCCATAGAGTCACTCATCATAACCTCTGGCTGGAGGATTCCTTGAATGGCGCAGCTCAAGAAAGTGTCCAAAATAAGCTTCCTTGCCCCTCATTTGCCTAAACTCAGGGTGGCCTGGACACCCTTCCTTTGAACTAGGATTGATCACATAGGTCTGCCGCTAATACTGCTCTACTTCTCCAATTAGAGGCCTACTGACTGTCAGGTATAAATTCCTTATGTGATTTGGATTCATGATTAAACCCAAGCACCTCTGAAGAGCTTGGAAGAACTCATTTGACCCAAAAAATCCCTATACTCCCTTGAAGAAGGTCAGGAACCTAACAGAGGAAGGCAAGAGACATCATCCACAATGACTTATGTTTTTGCCATTTTGGTTTTGGATGCACACATTGGATGTTTCTTTAGATCCATCAGGCGCTGAAAATCTAAGCCATAGCCTCTCACAGGGCCAAGAGGCTGATTCAGACACATGGCTTTCCAAAGCAATTAAGCAAAGAGCCACAGGTGATGCCCATTCATTTCCATTTGAAAACTGTTTCCTTCAGGCTTCACAAAGGGGTGGCCTGAGGCAAAGACCTTCCTGACATTCAGGGCAAAAGATCAATAGGTTAGCAAAAGGCCCAAAACAGGGTTTCTCCACTGAGGCTTTTCTGGTCACACTGATATCTGAGTTTTCTGAGATGCTCCAATTCCCTCCAGCTATCCAGAACATAGCCATGTCACAGAGTTTGGAGGTGGTACATATTTTGGACACAAAACCATGAACCTATTCTGGAGAGTGGCCAAAATTCAGGAAGAAAACAGAAACTTAGTAACATAGTAGGTGTTGCCCATCGATAAGGCAACCTGCAGTCCATTACTAAAATGGACAGGATGAATGCTGGGAAGCTTTCTACTAGACAGGACACATCCATTGATGCATTCTCTTTTCTAATGTCTACAACCATGGACACAGTGGGAGACACAGACACAGAAACACTTGCCTTGTCAAAGTTCTTTCTAGAAATAGTCCACTCCAAACCAAACACACCGCCTTTCCTACCTATTCTCAGAACATGAGACAAAACCACAAACTCACACACACACTCAAAAAGGCACCTCCTTCCCCCAAGTAAGTCTGTGACTATCCAGAGTGTCCTTTGACTGGTGGGCCATTTTATGTTCCCCCGAAAAGGCCTGTCTTGTCTTAGATCTGGTCTCCTTGTCAAACACTGTGAAGTTGTCAGGAGCCTGTTCTGACCACTACATGCTTTCTCAGGGAAGGCCCATCTTCAGAACTCTCCTCGCATTTGGCCATCCTCACATCAGTAGGTACCAAAAAAGACAGACTCTGTCCTTGGTAAATCCAAACATGTGAGCCCACTGGGACTGAGACTGGGACTGGCTCTGTGTGCCTGGCTTCCTGGATCCCAAATTCAGAGAGTTCCATCACCAAGGAAGTGAGGTAGGTCACTTATTTCAAGAATTTAATGAGTTCACTGCCTTGGCAACCACTTTGTTATAACAGTTGCTTCCAAGGGTCCCATGAGATGGAGGATACCCTACTTCCTCTGACACTTTCACTAGTTAGAATGGTATATCAACCATATGGAACCAGAAACAGCTCTCCACATTGTCCTGGTTTGGTCCATATTCTCTCCATTAAGAATAGAGAGGCTGATTCAGACACAACCCTTCATCCTGACAAGGTTGTTTGCCATGGAAGATGACTTTTGCTCTCTCAGGTCCTACATAGCTGCCTAATACTTCTCCAGGGATCATTTCTGCTTGGACCATTGAGTTTCTAAGCAGGTGGAAGATCCCCTACATTCCTGTATTGTAAGACAAACTCTGTCCCTGCTCTTCTGTAAAGGTAGATTGAGGGAACAGTGTATGGTTAGGGTTAATAACAGGTTCGATTTTGGTGAGGAGTCATTCTGTTGGATGAATAATGGTATTGGGAACCTGCGATATTTACAAGAATATATAGGTAAAATATAAGTATGGAAACAGAAATCTAGGTATGATTTGAAGCCCAGAAAGACATTGGGACCTTCTTTGGGATACTTAGCTTTGAATTATGTTCTGCACAGATGTCTCAGATAAATCGATATACAATGTTATAGGACCTTGTACCTTGGATGATTGAATGTCGAAGAGAACATCCAGGATAAAAGGGATAGTTGGTAGTATTAGGAAGACAGTTTGTAAGTTTAAAAAGAAGAGTGAGTATAAGTTTTGGACCAAAAATTCTTTAGCAATAGGTTTTCGGGTAGAGAGTGAATATGAATGTCAGAACGTGTGAAGAATCAGTCACAATGATGAACTGGGGAAAATATGTAGGAAAGCAGATATCCATAGAGACATTAGGAAATCATGCAAAGTGTAAAGTGAGTGATTGGATTAGACATTTTCAATATGATTGAGTTTCAATATATAATCTTAGGAAAAAACAAATATGTAGTCCCCAAAAAGATTGACAAGTGGGAGCATTAGGCAGCCTGGACATGGATGTTTTTAGTAATCCATGTTCATTTTCCATTTAGACTTTGGTACAATCATAAGTGTGATGTTTGCATTTTCTGACGAGAATATTACTGTGATAAAATGTATATGTGGATCAGGTAACATGAGTATTTCTTCCACCATTTCTTGGAGCCATATTTTGAAGATGTATAAATTAGTATTGTGGGTAAAAATAGATGTACCCTGTGTCTATGAATATAGAGATAATGCATGAATAGAGCGTAGTGTGAATAAATAATATTACTTGTTCCAACTTTAAATAATGGATTAAATTGATATCTAAAAATATTCAGGAAATCTTATATTGATATACATACATTCATTTCAACCAGTAATACATCTAATGGTAATATTAGGGTTGTGGTTTATCCTGAAGTGTGTGTGAGTTTTGCTTCAAACTGATTATGGAAATCAAATATAATATTTTTGGAAAGAAGTCTCATGAAAAGACCAGTCAATAAACATGGAGGAATACTTGTGTTCTGAAGCAGGAAGTGATTGACATTGAAACAAATGTCTAAAAATTTGTGAACTTGTGGATAAAATATATATCCTACGACGTGCATAAACTGCAGAAATAGTAATGTACCATTGTTGAATAAAAATGAACGTCAAATTATATGTCATGTCCCATAGGAGTCTACTTGCGTTGATATTAAACTGGGTCAGTTACTCTAGAAATATTAGGATTTGTGTGCAGCTTTCACTGAAGTCAGTTTTCAGTACTAGGAAACAAATATATATTTCAAGTTGATGAATAATTCTGAGAATAATCTTGTGAAAAATCGATTATAAATCTAAATACATCAACATGAATAAATTTAGGGAGTATATATAAGACACATATATTTCATATTTTGAAAAATCTGGAGAGTATGTATATATATATATATATATATATATATATATATATATATATATATATACACAAAACATACACACAGACTATAAAAAGTAGCAATACATACGCTAATCGAAATTCATCATTAAATATATATAATTCACATATGCAAAAATAATTATTTTACTGAACATGGATTTTTGTATAATGTTTTTCTATTAGGAAGCTCACCCATAGGTTGAATTTTCAGTTTCAACAGCGTTTAGGAGGAGGGATCTCTTCTCACAATTTGTATCTTCCAAGTCAGACAACACAAAAAAATTAACCTGTGATACCAGGTAGGATTCTATATGTGCATATAAATATACATGTGCTGAATAGTCTATAGAGAAAGGGAGACAGGAATTCACATATTAGTTAATTTTAAAAACACATGGAGAATTATTTTAACGAAAAATTGACTAGATTTATAAAACCTACCCTTTATCATGTAAAAGGCAAGTCCAAATATACACCATGCCTGCACTGAACTGCATGTATTTCTATTTTGTTTTGGTTATTTTTCCTCCATCATATTAGGATTAGTAGTCAGAGTCTAGTAGGGTATGGGTTAGTGTCATGGTTTCAGTATTTTGATTGGAAAATAAGAAAATGAATCCAATGTGTATGCAAATATGTGCCACACAAAAATATTCCCACTCTCATCCAGAACAATGAATTGCCATTACCTTCACCCCAAATAAGACACAATTAGAGGAGAAGAGTTAGAAAATCTGTGAATACATATATGGAATGGAACATAATCAGGAGTTCACAACCTTGGAGGTGGTAGAAGAGATTCCAAAAGTTAGGGTCAGGGTAAACACTCCACAAACATGGAGCTCTGCTGGCCTAAAAACTTCTTGAGAAACTATCTCTGAGTTCGGGCACTTGAAATATATGTTGTTGTCAGGAGCTTTAGCTTCATTTGTAGTGAGACCATCAAAGATGGGTCTGCATCTATGTGACCTGGAGAACATGGTTTCTTTTTTTTTAATGAACATAAGGGAGCAGTGCTGAATTCTCTCATTGTAGGTAAACTGTGGCCACTCGGGTCTAAGTGTCTCCCCATGTGGACTGTGAAGCCATTTGGTCATCCTCCACTTTTTGTGGTGTTTCTTGCTGCTGCACTGGGAGTATGGTATTTACTTAACGAAATACAATGAGTTCAACTGGGACAAAATGCTAGAGTGAGTTCTGTCATGTGTGGTGGGTCAGGTTCTCCAAGAGAATGCACCAACAAGTCTTCTATCCAACATAGCTTGTCCCCTTGACCATAGCAACCTGTTTCTTAAAATTGACGTAAAACCTCTCCATATAACGAGATGCCTTTACATATAAGGGTCTGCTGGCTACACTATTTCAGTCACAAGCCATTTGGAAGCCAATGGAAGATCCACATGACCCCACCACAGATATTTTATCACACATCTGCACACCACTGCTCTAGGCCCACTACTCAGCAGGCTCCAACTTACTGGCATCTCTGTTCTACACCATTTTCATAAAACCAAGTCAATTAAGCCACTGTCTGGTACACTCATGATCAGAAACAGGACATCCAAAGATTCTCCAGTGCCACCTGGTCATAGGAATTTCAAATATATCATGGTATTTATCTGAGATTAGGAAGATAGACGGTAGGATTAAAAAGAAGGGTGAGTAAAGGATTTGGACATTAAGTTCTGCTTCTCCAATTTGACGCGTATTGTCATGCATGGGCGACTCTCATGCCTGGCCTCCGAAAATCGCAACACAATTCATAGCAATACATCTCTAAGGTCATTTCCAAAACTCCGTTTTTAAGGGGAATCACACCAGAGTTCAAGCCCAGGTAGACCCATTCATCTCTTCCAACCGCCACACAAGTGACCACAATTAAAAACAAAACACTACCACATGGCCCTCATTTTCTTCCATGTAGACACTCATCATAATCCCTTGCTAGAGGTTTCCATGAGGGACACAGTCCAAGACAGTGTCCAAAATAAGCTCCCTTCCCCCTCATTTGCCTAAAGTCAGGGTGGCCTGGGCACCCTTCCTGTGAACCAGGAGTGATCAAATAGGCCTGCCATTAATGCTGCTCTGCTTCTCGAATTTGAGGCCTACTGACTGTGGGGTTTAGATACTTTATGTGAATTGGAGTCATGAGAAAACCCAAGAATCTCTGGGCTTCCCTCTGCAGGGCTTTGAAGAACCCATTTGAGTGAGTCTAGGAGTTGGACCAAAAGTTCTTTAGCAATAAGGTTTTGGTGAGAGAGTAAATGTAAATGTCAGCACATTTGAAGGGTCATTCCCAATGATGAACTGGAGAAAAGGTATTTGAAAGCAGATATCAATGGAGACATTAGGAAATCAGGCAAAGTACAAAGTGAGTGGTAGGATAAGACATTATTAACAGGGTTGAGTTTGAATATATAATCTTAGGAAGAAACAGATATGTAGTCACCAATAGGAATAATATTTGAGAGCATTAGGGAACCAGGACATGGATGTTGTTAGTAATACATGCTCACATTCAATTTAGGCTTTGGAACAGTCATAAGTGTGACCCTTGCATTTTGTGTCAGGAATATTACTGTGATGAAATGTATATGTATATCAGGTGACTAGAGTATTTTTTCCACCATTTCTGAAAGCAATATTTTAAAGACTTATAAATTAGTATTGGGGATACAAATACATAGACCCTGGGTCTATGAATATAGAGATGATGCCTTAATAGACCATACTGTGAATAAATAATATAACAGGTTCCACTTTTAATATTGGATTGAATTGATATCTGAAAATACATAAGAAATTTTATGTTGATATACAATCATTCATTCCAAACAGTTATACATCTAATGGTAATAATAGAGTTATGGTTTATCATGATGGGTGTGTGAGTTTGCCCCAAAAGTGATTATGGAAATCGAAAACAATGTGTTCAGAAAGAAGTCTCATGAAAAAACCAGTCAAGAAAGCTGGAGGAATACATGTGTTCTGAAGCAGGAAGTGATTGAAAGTGAAACAAATGCCTATAAATTTGCTAAATTGTGGAAGAAATATATATCATATGATGTGCATAAAATGAAGAAAACTAATATACCAGTGTTGAATAAAAATGAACGTCAAAATAGACATCATGGAACATAGGAATCTACTTGCACCGATGTTAAACTGGGTAAGTTACTGTAGAAATATTAGCATTTGTATATACCATTCACTGAATTTAGTTTTCAGTACTAGGAAACAGATATGTAGTTCAGGTGGATGAATATTTCTGAGAATAATCTTGTGAAAAGTTGATTAGAAATCCAAATATATGAACATTAATGAATTTAGGAGTGTATAATAAGACACATATATTTTACATTTTGAAAAATCTGGAGAATATATATATATATATATATATATATATATATATATATATATATATATATATACACACACACACACACACAAAACCCACACAGAGCAATTAAAAAGTAGCAATATATATGCCAATCAAAATTCATCGTGAAATTTATATGATCCACATATCCAAAAATATTTATTTTACTGAACATGGATTTATATATAATGTTGTTCACCTAGGAAGCTCCCCCATAGGTTGAATTTTCTGTTCCACAATTTGTATCTGTCAAGTTGGCCACCTCACAAGTATGTACGTGTGATACCAGGTAGGATTCAATATGTGCATATACAAATACATGTGCTTAATAGGCTACAGAGAAAGGGAGACAGGAATTCACATATTTGTTAACTTTAAAACCACACGGAGAACTACTTCAATTAAAAATTGACTAGATTTATAACTCCAAACCTATGTATTGCAAAAGGCAAGCCCAACTATACACCACCCCTCCTCTGAACTGCTTGTATTTCTATTCTGTTTGAGTTATTTTTCTCCATCACATTAGGATTAGTAGTCAGAGTCTAGCAAGCTATGGGTTAGTGTCAGGGAATCAGTATTTCGAATGGAAAATTGGAAAATGAACACAATGTGTATGCAAATATGTGCTACACAAAAATCTTCTTATTCTCTTCCAGAAAAATTTATTGTAATTAACTCCGCCCCAAGTAATACAGAATTAGAGAAGAAGAGTTAGAAAATCTGTGAATACATATCTGGAATGGAATATGCTCAGGAGTTCACAACCTTGGAGGTGTTAGAGGAGTTTCCCAAAGTAAGGGACACAGTAAACATTTCTCAAATGTGGAGCTCTGGTGCCCTAAAGACTTCTTGGGAAACTGCCTATGTGGTTGGGCACTTGAAATATATATTGTTTTCAGGAGCTTTTGATTTCTTTCTAGTGAGACCATCAAAGCTGGGTCTGCATCTATGTGACCTGGAGGACATGGATTCTTATTTTCCAATGTACATGAGGTAGCAGTGCGGAATTCTCTCTTTGTAGGTAAACTGTGGCCATTGTGGGCTAAGTGTCTCCCTGGGGGACTGTGAAGCCATTTGGTCATCCTCCAATTTTCATGGTGTTTCTTGCTGCTGCACTGGGACTTTGGTATTTGCTTCACGATATACAAGGAGTTCAAATGGGACACAGTGGTGGAGGAAGTTCTGTCTTGTGCGGTGGGTCAGGGTTCTCAGGAGAATGCACCAAGCAGGCTTCTATCCCTCATAGCTTGCCCCCTTGTCCATAGAAACCTGGTTCTGAACATTGCCCTGAAACCTCTCCATATAACAATATGCCATTTCATTGAACATTCTGCTGGCTGCACCATGTCAGTCACAAGCAATTTGGAAGCTAATGGCAGATTGACATGGCCTCACAAAGATGTTTTATCATACACCTTCCCACCTCTGCTCTAGGCCCACCACTCAGTAGGCTCCAACTTACTGGTATCTCTGTTCTACACCATTTTTATGAATCCCAGTCAATCAAGGCACTGCCTGATAGATTCATGAATGATGTAGGACATCCAAATGTTCCCAGTGCGACCAGGTCATGGGAAATTCAAAAATTTCATGGTATTTATCTAGGCATTTTTCAAGGATGAAGTTGGAGGCACTGTGGGTTTTAATTCATTCGGGAACCATTAAATGGTGAGGATGCTCATTTCAATGAACGCTATCGAGAACTCTCACAGGCAAGACTTTCCAAAGAGTGGCCAAAAGGTCACATGAAGCCAGGCTCATTGAGGTCTACAATGTGAGGTCCATGTTTGTTTTGATTCTCAACTATGGCTGACATGCCTTTAAGAATAAAATCATGTGATATCCTGGCTGAGATTCCCAGTGCTCTGTGGAAAGGTACCCTGGGCCTATATCTCAGTTTCCATGGGCGACTCTCATGCGTGTCCTCCTAAAATCCCAACACAAGTCATGGCAATACTTCTCTGAGGTCAGTTTCAGAACTCACTCTCTAAGGGGAATCACGCCACTGTTCAAGCCCAGGTGGACCCAGTCACCTCTTCCAACCGCCACACAAATGAAAACAATTGAAACCAAAAAAAATCCCACATGGCCCTCATTTTATTTCATATAGACACTGAACATAACCTCTTGCTAGAGGTTTCCATGAGGAGCACAGTACAAGACAGTATCCAAAATAAGCTCCCTTGCCCCTCGTTTGCCTAAAGTTTGAGTGGCCTGGACACCCTTCCTGTGAAACAGGAGTGATCCAATAGGCCTGCATTTAATACTGCTCCACTTCTCCAATTTGAGGCCTACTGACTGTGGGATTTAGATTATTTATGTGTATTGGAGTCATGATAAAACCCAAGCACCAATGGGCTAGCCTCTGCAGGGCTTTAAAGAACTCATTAGACCCAAAGGATCCTTATTCTCACTTGATGGAGGTCAGGAAACTTACAGAGAAAGACAAGAGAATTCACCCACAATGACTGCTCTTTTGGCCATTTTGGTGTTGGATGCATACATGGGATCTTTCTTTACATCCATCAGGTGCTGACAATCTAAGCCACAGCCTCACACTGCGCCAAGAGCCTGATTCAGACACATCCCTTTCCAAAGCAATTAAGCAAAGAGACACAGGTGATGCCCATTCATTTCCATTTGAAAACGGTTTTCTTCAGGCTTCACAAATGGGTTGGCCTGAGGCAAAGTCCTTCCTGACTCAGGGGAAAAGAACAATTGTTAAGCAAAAGGCCCAACCACGGTTTCTCCACTGAGATGTTAGTAGTCACACTGATATCTGAGTTTTCTGAGATGCTCGCCATTCCCTTCAGCTATCCAGTATATGGCCATGTGACAGAGCTTGGTGGTGGTACATATCTTGGACACAAAACCATGAGCCTATTCTGGAGAGTGGCCAGAATTCAGGAAGAAAACTGGAACTTAGGAAGATAGCAGGTGTTACCCATTGATTATGCAAGCCCTGGTCCATTCATTAATTGGGCAGGATGAATGCTCGGAAGCTTTCTAATAGACAGGACACATCCATTGATGCATTCTTTTTTTCTAATGTCTACAACCACGGACACAGTGAGATACACAGACATAGAAACACACGCCCTGTGAAACGACTTAGTAGAAACATTTCACTCCAAACCTCAAAACCGTCTTTCCTACCTATTCTCAGAACATGAGACAAAACCACAAACCCACACCAACACCCAAAAAGGCACCTGCTTCCCTCAAGTAGGTCTGTGACTATCCAGAGTGTCCTCTGACTTCTGGACCATACTATGTTCTCCCAAAATGGCCTGTCCTTTATCAGATCTGGTCTCCTTGGTCAACTCTGTGAAGTTGTCAGGAGCTAGTGGTGAGCCACTACCTGCTTTCTCAGGAATGGCCCCTCTTCAGAGCTTTTCTGGTATTTGGCCATTCTCACATCAGTAGGTACCAAGAAAGATTGACTCTGTCCTTGGTAAATCCAAACAAGTGAGCCCACAGGGACTGTGACTGAGACTGGCTTGGATGCCTGGCTTTCTGGATCCCATGTTCAGAGAGTTCCATCACCACGGAAGTGAGGTGAGGTCACTTCCTTCAGGAACTGAATGAGTTCACTGGCTTGGCAACCACTTTGTCCTAACAGTTGCTTCCAAGGGTCACATGAGATGGTGGCTGCCCCAACTTCCTGTGACACTTTCACAAGTTAGATTGGTATATCAACCATAGGAACCTGGGAACAGCTCTCCACAGAGGCCTGGTTTGGTCCATCTTCTCTACATTAGGACGAGAGAGGCTGATTTGGACACAACCCTTCATCCTGGCCAGGTTGTTTGTCATGTAAGATGACTTTTACTCTCCCAGGTCCTTCATAGCTGCCTACGTCTTCTCCAGAGAACATTTCTGCATGGACCTTTGAGGTTCTCAGCAGGTGGAAGATCCACTACATTCCTGTATTTTAAGACTAACTCTGTCCCTCCTCTCTGTAATGTTAGATTGAGGGGAAAGTGTACGGTTAGTGTTAATAACATTTTCGATTTGGGTTAGGAATCATTCTGCTGGATGAATAATGGTATTGGGAACCTGTGATATGTATGAGAATATATAGGTGAAATACATGTATGAAAACAGAAATCTAGGTAAGTTTTGAAGCCCAGAAGAGAATTGGGCCCTTGATTGGGATACTTAGCTTTGAATTAGGTTCTGCACAGATGTGTCAGATTAATCAATATTCAATGGCCTAGTACCTTGTACCTTGGATGATTGAATGTAGAAGAGAACATCCAGTCAAAAAGGGATAGTCGGTAGTTAAAGGTTAATAAAATAGGTACTTGTCACTTCCTGTTTCTCTCTATGCTTAACAAAACACTTTTGAAATCTTGAGAACTCTTTGCTAATCTTGTTCCCAGAATGTGCTCTCCCCAACTGCCAAACTGCAGAATGTACTCCCTCACCCGTGTGCACGCACACTGCCCACTCACCCGGACCCATCAATAAACTTTCCTCCCTGCCCTCTCCAAGAAAATTATATAAACTCTGCTTAAGGTGTTCTCAGGGCTCTCATCTCTTTTCAATTGAGCTCTGAGCCCCAGCATGCTGGACCCCCAATAAACCCTTTGCTGTTGCATGTGACAATCTCTTTGTGGTCTCTTCCTCCAAGGCTTGCCCGACCTTTTCATATGGAGGTTCCACTGAAATCCAGCAGCGGCGAATGTGAGACCCCATGTGTCGTGGCTTTCACTATTTGTGTATCTTTCATTATGGGACAGAGCACTTCAATGCCTCTGTCCCTGACCATTGATCACTGGCCCAAAGTCCACATAAGGGCTCAGAATCTTTTTTATTTAGTAAAACACTGGACCTAGAAGACGCTCTGTGCCTCAGAATGACCCACCTTTCGAGTCGGATGGCCTCTAGAAGGATCTTTCTACTTCCCACTAATTTAAAAAGTTAGAGATATTGTCTTTTAGCCAGGGCCACATAGCCATCTGGATCATCCCGCCATATATCTTAACTTTGCAGGACCTCTGCAAATCTCCTCCTCCATGGGTGAAGCCTTTCCTTACCGCTGCCCCTGCTCCTACTCCTTCCCCCATGATCTCTCAAACCCTCTGCTCTTCTTCCTTCTCCACCCTCTGTTCTCCCTGAGTCACAAGATTTGACTCTACTGGATTCTCCTCCGCCTCCTTATCCCCTGCCCTCTTCCCCCAATCCCCAACACCCTCTAAGTGATTCCCCTGCTGCTGACTCAGCCTCTCTGCAATTGGAGGAGCACAGCACCCTCCAGATAGCTCCCCAGTGGCACACACAGCCCTTCCTTCCCTTGAGGAAGCTGGCCCGGCTATAGGAACTCGCCAGCAGTGAATAGTTGAAAACACTGGAACTCCCATGATGCTCCCCCTCCATCCCTATGGGCCAAAGATTGACGACGGCCATGGGGGAAAAAATGCAAGCCTACCAGTTTTGGCCATTCTCCTCTTCAGACGTACATAATTGGAAATATAACAATCCCCCTTTTTCTGAGCACCCCACCTGGCACACAGGTCTGGTTGAGTCATTGATGTTTTCACACTAGCCTACTTGAGATGACTGCCAACAACTCATAGGGACTGTCTTCATGACAGGGGATCAAAATAGAATACTCCTGGAAGCTGGAAAAAAATATCCTCTGACCAGATGCGTGACTGACACAACTTCCCAAGATAATAAAAGCCAGCTTTCCTTTGAACCAACCCAACTGTGGCCCCCAAATCTTTGAAGGTAGGGAGCATCTGTTCACTTATCACCGGGCTCTAATAGTGGGTTTCCGTGCGGCCGCTAGGCGACCAACTAATTAGGCCAAGGTAAGAGAGATTATTCAAGGGCCTGAAGAACCTCTCTCTATGTTTCTAGAGAGAATTATGGAGGCATATAGAAGATATACTCCTTTCAATCCTCAGGCAGAGGATCAAAAGTCATCTGTCACAATGGCCTTTATTGGGCAAGCTGCCCCGGATATTAAAAGAAAGTTAAAATGCTTAGATGGATTACAAGATATGACTTTGAGAGATTTAGTCAGAGAAGCCGAGAAGGTATACTTTAAGAGAGAAACTGAGGAAGAGAAGGGAACAAAGGGAGGATAAAAGAAACAAAAGACAGACTAAGGCGCTGACTAAGGTCCTGGTCACAACAACAAATAGGCCAGAAATTAAGAAACAGGGAGACAGGAAGGGATACCTGGGCCCACGCCAGAGGCCACTCCTTGCCTCAGATCACTGTGCCTACTGTAAAAAAAAGGACACTGGGCCAAAGAGTTCCCTAGAAAGAGACAGCCACTCCTGCCAGCCATTCTGACTCTTGAGGATGACTCCAAAAGTCGGGGCTAACATCCCCTCCCGGAGCTCAGGGTAACTTTTGAAGTGTAGGGGACCCCAGTAAACTTTGAAGTGGATACAGGGGCAATATACTCAGCCCTTAAGGCCCCATTGGGCCATCTATCAAATAAAAGGTCTCTAGTTCAAGGGGCAAATGGCAGTAAGTATCGGGCTTGGACAACTAAGAGGACCATAGACCTGGGAAAAGGAAAATCCATCAATCCTTCCTAGTAATCACAGAATGCCTGGCCCCATTGATGGGCAGAGATCTGCTCACCAAGCTCTGGGCCAAAATAACTTTTAACCCTGAAGGCAACCAAGTGGGATTTCTAAATCCTTCAGTAAAAACTCCTATAGTCATGGCTCTAACTATGTCAGTAGAAAATGTACATCAACTCACTCAACTTTGTTCAAAGAAACTGCAGGCATTCCTGAAGGATCAAGAACAGAGTTTTCCACTGAACAAATCACAGCAAAAGGACTGAATGGGTAACAAAAGCCTGTCGGGTCCATCAATTGGTTTATGCTTACCCTTCCAAGCTTCCTGGAGGAAAGCACCTAGGAGGAAAAAGACCAGGACAATTCTGGGAAGTGAACTTTACTGAAATTAAGCATGCAAGGTATGGACTTAAATATCTCCTAGTCTTTGTAGATACATTTTCAGGATGGATTAAAGCCTTCCCCACCAAAAAGAAAGAAAGAAAGAAAGAAAGAAAGAAAGAAAGAAAGAAAGAAAGAAAGAAAGAAAGAAAGAAAAAGAAAGAAAGAAAGAAACAGCACAAATGGTGGTCAAGAAGATCCTGGAAGATTTTTTTCCAAGATACGACCTGCCTAAGGTAACAGAGTCTGATAATGGACCTGCATTCATGACCCAGGTACGTTAGGGGTTAGCCAGTACCCTGGGTATTACATTGTGCTTATAGACCACAGAGTGCAGGACAGGTAGAATGAATGAATAGAACCATTAAAGAGACCTTAATGAAATTAAGCTTAGAGACCGACATAAAAGATTGGACAATGCTTCTGCCTTATGCAATGTTTCATGCAAGAAATTCTCTCTCTGTTTCTTTGTGTAACCTCACCCACTATGAAATTCCCCATGGGGCCCCTATTCCAGTAAGGGACCTAACCCCAACTCTAAGACCTAACGATCCCTTCCACACCACCATGCTTGACAGACTTACAGCTGTTGAAAGAACTCAGCGATACCTGTGAAAACAGCTGGCCACTGCCTACCAACCTGGAGATGAGGGGACTCCACATCAATATCAAGTAGGAGACTTTGTCTATGTAAGACAACATCAGGTGTCATCCCTGGAACCCCACTGGAAAGGACCATACCAGGTTCTACTTATAACACCTACAGTGGTAAAGGTAGACAGAATCACTTCCTGGATCCTGGCCTCTCATCTCAAGCCTGCACCCTGTCCAGACTCTGCCTGGAAACTGGAAGAGACTGGTAACCCTTTCAAATTGTGTATTCGCCAGGTGGATGAAGCTATAGAGTCTCTCCTTGACCACCAGTAGTTCTAACCCTCATCAGCCCTTTCAGCAGCGATGGCTGATCACAAATCCTACTGGAGAAGAAGTATAATCTATCTCACAGATAGCCCACTTTGGGACCTGGTGGCCATTTCTCCACCCAGACATTTGTTAGCTGGCTATAGGTCTTTCCTATTAGGATATCCCTGATGAAGAGGATACCACTAAAATTCCATTAAATACCTTTTGTACCATAAATAATGGAAACAAACATTATGGATGTCGGGACAGGTAAGCCAGGTGCAGGTTGGCTAGCCTAGATTACTATGTTTGCCCGGCAGACAATCAAAGCCACAAACAGCAACAGCTGTGTGGAGGAAAAGCCAATTTCTTCTGTAAGTCATGGGGATGTGAGCATACAGGGGCTTCCTGATGGAACCCGAACTCCTCATCAAATTCTGTACACAGCATTGGCCATATGACCAATTAGATAACCAAAACCCATGGCCCCCAGAGGGGTCTCTAGATCCTCAAATACTGTGTGACCTTTTTAACTTCTGCAAGTGCTCAAAAGGGTAAAAGGAGATTCCCCTATGTGGAGGCCTTTTCCCTCCTTCGCTCACATCCTGAACTATGCTTCTCCAATAGATCCTCACCCTCAGCCTTCATCTCCAGACTATCTGCTGTCACTCCAAACTCAGCAACCTGATTTCTTCCCTTCAATTACTAGATCAAAAACCCAAACCAACACCGGTTCTCAGACCATTGCCCCCTGGCTGAGAAGCAGGTACTGAGGTACCCCTCCACCAACTCACTCCTCTCTTCTCTTGTCACTGCCCGCACTGGGTCCCACCAGGTCCTCTTTCCAGCTAACCCATAGCTCAAACCAGCTGAGGAGAGCCCTCAGACCCTTATCCAAATGTAATGAAAATGGCCTTTAAAGTTGCTCTTTCATCACTGAAAACAGGTTACTAAAAATTTAAAGTCCCTCACAGGCTTTGTGGATACTCACTCCCTTCTTCCCCTCTGCTCTACCTGTTCTACTGCTCAAGTTTTGTTGCTAGGAATATCCCAAACCCCTTTCCCATTATTCTTTTACATCTCTCCTTTCTCATTCTCAGATCCATGAAGCTGCTCTAAGCCCCGACTTCTCTGTCTCCCCCCTCTGTACCAGGCCCACAGAAAAGTTTTCACTGACCTTCTCCAGGAGTCTTCACCATGGCTGACTTTAGGACTTTCAGCAAAAAAGTCCCTATAAACGATTTCAGTGTAGATAACCTTCCTCATTTAATGTTGCCCTGTTCCACTTGGCCACTGGCTAAAAATAATCAGCAGTCCTAAGCTAGACACCCCCTTACTAGTTTTTCACAAAATATGTGAACAATTCCTCTGGCCTTGAACTGGGGCTTCACAGAGATGGCAACATTTCTAAGATAAAGAAGTTACCATCTGGGCTCCATGGTAACAGCTGGCAGGGGGAAAAAAAGAAAGGGAAGTAAAAGCTCTCCCCCACCCAGTTGTCCTTGAAAAGTTAACTTGCCCAGAACAGAGAAAAAAAAAACAGAAACAAAAACAGCTTTTTGTGAACTTCTGCAGAGTGTGATCTTCTGAGCCACTTATCTTACATGTTGGGTACAAAATTCTGAAACTACCTAAACTTGGAATTCAGAAGATTAATTGATTACAACCGAAGCAATGCCCTCTGAATCTGGGTGCAACCAAATAGGACTGTTTCACTGTCTTTGGTGCTATCTTAGGTGCCTTGCCTTGTCCGTCCCTACAACAGTATCATTCTATATACTAAAACATTGTTGATGTTTTCATGAAATAAAAAACGGATGTGATTAATTGTGTAATGGTGCATATGTTACCCAGAATGCTCTATCATGACGCAGGTTCATTTGAAGATCGAATAGGTGGGACATACAACCCGGTTTCACTGGGAACATATGTCCCTCACTTTAGCCATCCTATAAAGAATAGGAGTTGCCACAAGGGTGGGCACAGGAACCACTGCCCTGGTCCATGGGACACAACAAATGACCCAGTTAGAAGCAGAAATAGACCAAAACTTAAATATATTAGAAACCTCCATAACAGCTTTGCAGGAATCTTTAACCTCTCTCTCTGAAGTTCTTTTACAGAACAGTTGAGGGTTGGACCTCCTCTTCATGAGTGAAAGGGACCTTTGTGCTGCATTGAGGCAAGAATGTTGTGTGAAGTTGTCAGAAGCCAGTGGTGAGCTACTACTTGCTTTATCAGGAAAGGCCCCTCTTCTTAGCTTCCCTGTCTTTTGGCCATCCTCACATCAGTAGGTACCAAGAAAGACAGACTCTGTCCTTGGTAAATCCAAAAAAAGTGAGACCACTGGGACTGGGACTGGGACTGGTTGTGCTTGCCTGGCTTTCTGAATCCCACGTTTAGAGAGTTCCATCACCCAGGACGTTATGTGAGGTAACCTCAATCAGGAAGTGAATGAAGTCACTGCCTTGGCAACCACTTTGTCCTAAGAGTTGCTTCCAAGGGTCCCATGAGATGGAGGGTGCCCCTACTTCCTGTGACATTTTCACACGTTGGAATGGTATATCAACCATAGGCACCCGAGAACAGCTCTCCACACAGGCCTGGTTTGGTCAATCTTCTCTACATTAAGATGAAAGAGGCTGATAAAGACACATCCCTTCATTCTGACCAGGTTGTTTACCATGGAAGTTGAGTTTTCCTCCCTCAGGTCCTTCATAGCTGCCTACAACTTCTCCAGAAATCATTTCTGCATGGTCCTTTGAGGATCTCAGCAGGTTGAAGATCCCCTACATTCCTGTAGTGTAAGACCAACTTTTTCCCTGCTATTCTGTAAAGTTACATTGAGGGAACAGTGTATGGTTAGGGTAATAACAGGTTTTATTTGGGATAGGAATCATTCTGCTGGATGAATAATGGTATTGGGAACCTGTGATATTTACAAGAATATATAGGTGAAATATAAGTATAAAAACAGAAATCTAGGTAAGATTTGAAGCCCAGAAGAGCATTGGGCCCTTGATTGGGATACTTAGCTTTTAAATATCTTCTAAACAGATGTCTCAGATAAATCGATATACAATGGCATAGGACCTTGAAAATTGGATGATTGAATGTAGAAGAAAACATCCACTCATATAGGCATAGTTGGTAGGATTAGGAAGACAGTCAGTAGGTTTAGGAAGAAAAGTGAGTATAGGATTTGGACAAAAAGTTCTTTAGCAATAGGGTTTGCGGTAGAGAGTGAATGTAAATGTCACCACATGTGAAGAGTCAGACACAATGATGAACTGGGGAAAATATATGGGGAAGCAGATATCAATGGAGATATTAAGAAATCAGGCAAAGTATAAATTGAGTGATAGGATTAGACATTTTCAACAGGGTAGAGGTTGAGTATAAAATCTTAGAAAGAATCAAATATTTAATCACCAATAGGATTGACATTTGAGAGAATTAGGCAATCTGGACATGGATATTGTGAGTAATCCATGCACACTTTCCATTTAGGCTTTGGCACAGTCATAAGTGTGAACTTTGCATTTTGTTTCCAGAATATTACTGTGATAAAGTGCATATGTAGATCAGGTGACATGAGTATTTCTTCCACCATTTCTGTGGGCAATATTTTGAAGGTGTATAAATTAGTATAGGGTGTACAAATAGGTGTTCCCTGTGTCTAGGAATATAGATAAAATGAATGAATAGACCATACTGTGCATAAATAATATTACTGGTTCCAACTTTAAATATTGGATTGAATTGATATTTACAAATTTACAGTAAATCTTATATTGAGATACATACATTCATTACAACCATTTATACATCTAATGGTAATATTAGGTTTATGGTTTATCATGAAGAGTGTGTGAGTTTTGCTTTAAAAGTGATTATTGAAATCTAAAATAAAATGAAGTATCATGAAAAGACCAGTCAAAAAACATAGAGGAATACTTGTGTACTGAAGCAAGAAGTGATTAAAAGTGAAACAAAAGCCTATCAATTTGCAAAATTGTGAATGAAATATATATCCTATGATGTGCATAAACTGAAGAAATAGTCATGTAACAGTGTTGAATAAAAATGAAGGTCAAAATACACATCATGTCCCATAGGAATCTACTTGCATTGATGTTAAAGTGGGTCAGTTACTGTAGAAAAATTAGGACTTCTATGCACCATTCACTGAATTTTGATTTCAGTACTAGGATACAATATGTATTTAAGGTGGATGAATGTTTCTGAAAATAACTTTGTGAACATTTGGTTATAAATCCACATTCATGAACATGAATGCATTTAGGGATTGTATAATAAGACACATATATTTTACATTCTGAAAAATCTGGAGAGTGTGTGTGTGTGTATATATATATATATATATATATATATATATATATATATATATATAGAAAGAGAGAGAGAGAGAGAGAGAGAGAGAGAGTCATTAAAAGGTAGCAATATATATGCCAATCGAAATTCATCATGAAATATATAACATCCACAGATCCAAAACTATTCATTTTACTGAACATGGATTTATGTATTATATTGTTCAACTAGGAAGCTCACCCATAGTTTTAATTTTCAATTCCAACAACGTTTAGGAGGAGTGACCTCTTCTAAAAATTTGTATCTGCCAAGTCAGCCATCTAACAAAAATGTACATGTGATACCAGGTAGGATTCTATATGTACATTCAAAAATACATGTGCTGAATAGGCTACAGATAAAGGGAGATAGGAATTCACATATTTGTTAACTATAAAACACATGGAGAACTATTTCAATTTAAAATTGACTAGATTTATAACACCTACCCTTTATCATGCAAAAGGTAAATCCAACTATACACCATGCCTCTCTAAACTGCTTGTATTTCTATTCTGTTTGGGTTCTTTTTCTCCATCACTTTAGGATTGCTGCAATCTGGCTGGGCACAATTCAGGAGCCACTTGTCAAAAGAAACTAAAATTACTTTTAGAACCACACATGACTAAAAATTAGCTCCTCGGGAAAAACCCTCAGAGCCCAACTGCCACTACTGGCTTCCCACAAGCTCTCAACCTCCACACTCCTTCTCTTGAGGTCGATTGGCTGGGTCGTGTGGGCAGAGCCCAAAAAGTCCCACAATGAGCAGCTCCGTTGTCTGAAAGGGTGGGGAAACAGCCCAATGGCATTACCACAGAGGAGCCAATCAGCTAGATATTGCTGGGGCTGCTGTGAGCCGATCATCAGCTTGCAGTCTGAAAGGGTGGGGAGACTGCTCAATGAGCATCTCCAATGAGCATCACCGCAGAGGAGCCAATTAGCTTGATGTTGCTGGGGCCGCTGTTAGCCAATCATCAGCTGGCAGTCTGAAAGTTTGTTTGGCCCCTTGGGCTGTGCCTCTCAACACCTCCCCCTCTCTGTTTAAACAACAAGCATGTGGCTTAGGGACCATGCCTGCCTTAGGTTGTCCAATAGTACATATGGTGCTTACCCATTATCAAATGAGCTGACCTCAAGGTATCAGCCTCCAGTCTTAGATTGGTACCATTGCAATTGGATCTTACCCGTCACTAGCTACAGGTCCAGTATACAGTCACACCTGTGGAGAGGTCTTTGTACCAGCGGGGGGTGAGGTTCTTTGTCTCACCTCTGTTGGCCCCCAAATTTTAGCTGAACGACAATGACAGCAGAAGGGAGGAAGATACACCAAGCCAATTGACAGCTCCTTTTGGAAAAATTGTACCACCGATGACATCATCAGCAAAAATACCCCAACACTACCACAAGTCAATTCACCAACATATTGTTCACAATGCATGCAGGTGAGTTCACAATGCATACAGGTGATACATAGTCGAGGCAAGTTCTGCAAGCAGTTCAGTGATGGCTATTGCAGAAGCTGTAGATTGGTTTTATCTTTGTCTTCACCAGCACTGGGTTGAAGATTGGAATTCTGGCAATAATGGCTAAAGAAAAAATTACTTACCATTCCAGAAGGCACTAAAAAACCCAATTATCTTAACAGTTTACATTATCTTGAAGAGAATTATTAAATATAATGAAAAGGAAAGGTGAAAGTAAACAAACAGATCTGTTAACCTCCTTTTTTGTACACATTTTAAAACAATCCTCAACAGGTGTTTACCCAATTTAAATTAAAACATTTACATCAAGTGTATAAAAATATATTTGGATCCATTTTTTCATGAGCGCTCATCATATATGATATATGGACATACGTACATTCAAACATATAACAAAAAACACAAGTGTGCACACGTAATATAATACATACAACACATAACATAAGAGTAAAGGCCTTATAACATTTTACAGGTGAAATCTCCATTGCAATGTCTAAAAACTCTATAGTCCAAAAATAGAACTGATCAGCAAAACATTAACCTAGGTTTGTATGAGCTCAAAAACCAAAATAGAACTTCATGACATGGGAAAGGGTAATAATAAAATAGATATTGAAAAAAGCATCCTGGATTTGTCACAGATGTAAGAATAGCCAAACTGGAGTTCTGGATATCAGCTGTTATGGATTTGAGCCAAATCATATTCTTTTAATCTGTAGAAATTGCTTTAGTTAGTCTCTCTGGAATCCAAATCGGCTGCTGTTCTCCCTGTGGAAACACACAAACAGACCTCCAACTCCAGACAATTACTGGGTCAGGACATTTCCATTGTCCTGTTAGAATATCCTTCCAAAGTACCTTGGGCTTATGTACATTTTTTGGACACATATGCCTTTCCACAGGACTAAGCCCTGATGAATCCAAATTTCCAAAGTTTAGAGTAAAAAGGGTTATTTTAAGTTTATCTTTGGGGAATATATACCCCTTCCCAATTCCTTTTTTTTTTTTTGTTTAATTAGTACGTTTTAATAGTTTGATGAGCTCATTTAACTATGCCTTGTCCCTGCGGATTGTATGGGATTCCTGTTATATGAGTAATGCAAAATGATGAGCAAAATTCTTTAAAAGAGGTAAAAGTATAACCAGGGGCAACATCTGTTTTTAACTGTTTTGGAATGCCCACAGTGGCAAAATTTTGTAAGCAATGAGCTATAACATCTTTAGTTTTTTTTCTCCAGCATGAAGGGAGTCCATCAAAAATTCAGAAGAAGTATCAACTGTAACATGCAAATATTTTAATTTTCCAAATTCTGGCAAGTTTGTGATGTCCATCTGCCAAATATGGTCAGGTATCAATCCTCTAGGATTGACTCCAAGATTAACTTGTGGTAAAATGGTCACACAATTTTGACATTGTTTTATTATTTGTCTAGCTTGTTCCTTAGTTATTTTAAAGCGCTTATGTATAGTATTAGCATTGACATGGAATTTTTTATGAAAATTTGTACCTTCTTCTACTGTAGAGAAAATATGTATGTCATGCGTAGTTTTATCTGCTAAATCATTACCCAAACTAAGGGCTCCAGGCAATCCTGTATATGTCCTGATATGCCCTATAAAGGACGGATCTTTTCTGTCCCAGATTAGACTTTGTAAAGTGGAAAGAAAAGAGAAAACAGGAGAGGAAGGGGAAATTTGTTTCTTCCTAAGATTATATATTCAAACTCAACCCTGTTGAAAATGCATAATCATATCACTCACGTTATACTTTGCCTGATTTCATAATGTCTCTAAAGATATGTGGTTTCCTGCATATTTTCACCAGTTCACCATTGTGACTGACCCTTCACATGAACTTATGTTCACTTTCACTCTCTAACCACAACCCTAATGCTCCAGAACTTTTGTTCCAAATCCTATACTCACTCTTCTTCCTAAACCAACTCTGTACCTAATTCTACCTACTATCCGTTTTTGACTGGATGTTCTCTTCAACATTCAATCATCCAAGCTACAAGGTCCGATGCCATTGTATATCTATTTATCTGAGACATCTGTACACAATGTAAATCAAAGTTAAGTATCCCAATCAAGGGCCCAATGCCCTTCTGAGCTTCAAAATTACCTAGATTTCGGTTTTAATTCATATATTTAACCTCTATATTTTTATAAATATCTCAGGTTCCCAATACCATTATTCATCCCGCAGGATTATTCCTAACTCAAATCAAACATTTTATTAGCCCTAAGAATACACTGTTCTATCAACCTAAATTTAAAGAAAAGCAGGGACAGAGTTGGTCTTACAATACAGGAATGTAGGGGATCTTCCACCTGCTGAGAACCTCCAAAGTCCATGCAGAAATGAATCCTGGAGAAGATATAGTCAGCTATGAAGGATCTGCGAGAGCAAAAGTCATCTTCCATGGCAATCACCCTGGTCAGGATGAAGGGATGTGTCTGAATCAGCCTCTCTCTTCTTAATGTAGAGGAGATTGACCAAACCAGGCCTGTGTGGATAGCTATTCCCGGGTTCCTAAGGTTGACATACCATTCTAACTTGTGAAAGTTTCAAAGGAAGTAGGGGAAGCCTCCATCTAATGGGACACTTGGAAGCAACTATTAGGACAAATGGTTTACAAGGCAGTGAATTTATTCAGTTCCTGAAGGGAGTGACCTCACCTCACTTTCTTGGTGATGGATCTCTCTGAACTTGGGATACTGGAAACCAGGCACATAGAGCCAGTCCCAGTCCCAGTCCCAATGGGCTCACTTGTTTGGATTTACCAAGGACAGAGTCAGTCTTTCTTTGTACCTACTGATGTTAGGATGGCAAAAGCAAGGAGAGCTCTGAAGAAGGGCCTTTCCTGAGAAAGCAGGTAGTGGCTAAACACTAGCTTCTGACAACTTAACAGAGTTGGTCAAGGAGAACAGACCTGAGACAGGACAGGACTTTTCAGGGGAAAATTGTATGGCCCACCAGTCAGAGGACACTCCCTAGAGTCACAGACCTACTTGGGGGAAGGAGGTGCCAATATGGGTGTGGTTTTGGGTTTATGATTTTGTCTCATGTTCTGAGAATAGGTAGGAAAGGTGGTTTGTTTTTTGGGGTTGAACTGTTTCTAGTAAGACGTTTGACAAGGCGAGTGTTTCTATGTCTGTGTATCCCACTATGTCCGTGGTTGTAGACATTAGAAAAGAGAATGCATCAATGGATTTGTCCTGTCTTGTAGAAAGCTTCCCAGCATTCATCCTGCCCAATTAATGAATGGATTGCAGCTTTCCTTAAGGATGGGCAACACCAACGATCTTAGTAATTTCCAATTTTCTTTCTGAATTCTGGCCAATCTCCAGAATAGGCTCATGGTTTTGTGTCCAAGATATGTACCACCTCCAAGCTCTGTGACATGGCCATGTACTGGATAGATGAAGGGAATGGCGAGCATCTCAGAAAACGCAGATATCAGTGTGACCAGTAAACTCTCAGTGGAAAAACCCTTCTTTGAGCCTTTTGCTTACATAATGTTCTGTTGCCTTGAATGTCAAGAAGTTCTTTGTTTCGGACCACCCCTTTGTGAAGCCTGAAGAAAACAGTTTTCAGATCTAAATGAATGGGCATAACCTGTGGCTCTTTGCTTAATTGCTTTGGAAATGGATGTGTCTGAATCCAACTCTATGCCCTGTGTGAGGCTGTGTCTTAGATTCTCTGCAACTGATAGATCTAAAGAAAGATCCCATGTGTGCATCCAAAACCAAAATGGCCAAAAGAGCAGTCATTGTGGGTGAAGTTTCTCTCCGTCCTCTGTTAGGTTCTTGACGTCCATCAAGTGAGAATTGGGATCCTTTGGGTCAAATGAGTTTTTCAAAGCACTGCAGATGTGGTTAGGTTTTCTTATGACTGAAATTCACATAAAGAATCTACACCTGACAGTCAGTAGGCCTCAAATTGCAGAAGAAGATCAGTATTAATGGCAGGTGTATTGGATCAATCCTGGTTCACTGGAAGGGTTTCCAGGCCACCCTGACTTTAGGCAAATTAGCGGCAAGGGAGCATGTTTTGGACACTGTCTTGGGCTATGCCCCTCATGGAAACGTCCAGCCAGAGGTTATGATGAGTGTCTATATGGAAGAAGATGAGGGCCATTGGGGAGTGTTTTGGTTTTAATTGTGGTCATTTGTGTGGCATTTGGAAGAGATGACTGGGTCCACCTGGGCTTGAACTCTGGTGTGATTCCCCTTAGAGACTGAGTTCTGGAACTGAGCTCAGAGAAGTATTGCCATTAATTGTGTTGGGATTTTATGAGACCACGCATAAGAGTCGCCCTTTAAACTGAGATCTAGCATTGAAGTGCTCTGTCCCATAATGAAAGATCCACAAACAGTGAAAGCAACGACACATGAAACAGACAAGACAAGACAATAAAGACAGGCAATGGACGTCCAACACTGAGATCAGGACTGAGTAGCCGGCAATAACCAATGGGCTGGCAATACCGAATCCAAAACAAAATATCACTGAGTCGAGGAATCTATTATAACTAAATTTCCCAAGTCCTCTGGGGCGTCCTCCAGGCACGTGGCCTGTGGCTCTGTGACACGTCTGTCAGCCACTGTCGGAGAGAGCTCACACTCTTCATCAATAGCCTTTTTTCCAAGTCCTAACCTGAAACCTGAAACCAGGAATAGGAGACTTACTTACCCCAAGAGTAGCCCGTTGGGGTCTCTCATCCGCCGCTGCCAGATATCAGTGGAAACTTCATGTGTAAAGGTCGGGCGTGCATTGGAGGAAGAGACCACCAAGAAACTGACTCATGAAACAGCAAAGGGTTTATTGGAGTTCCAGCATGCTGGGGCTCAGAGCTCACTTGAATACAGCAGAGAGCCCTGAGAAGAGCTTGAGCAGAGCTTATATACTTTCCTTGCCGAGGGCAAGGAGGGAAGTTTATTGATGGGTCAGTGGGAGTGGGCAGTTTGCATGCAACCAGGTGAGAGAGTAAATTCTGCAGTTTGAAAACTGGGGACAGCACATTCTGGGAACAAGATTAGCAAACAGTTCTCAAGATTTCAACAGTGTTTTGTTAAGCATAGAGAAAAACAGGAAGTGACAAGTACCTATTTAATTAACCATTCAATAACAACTATACCTTTTTAAATGGATGTTCTCATCTACATTCAATCTTCCAAGGTACAGGGTCCTATGACATTGTATATCAATTTACCTGAGACATCTGTGCAGAACGTAATTCAACGCTAAGTATCCCAATTAAGGGCCCAATGCCATTCTGGGATTCAAATCTTACTTAGATTTCTGTTTTCCTACATATATTTCAACTATATATTCTTATACATATCGCAGCTTCTCAATAGAATTATTCATAAACAGAATGATTCCTAACCCAAATCAAACATGTTATTAACCCTAACCCTACAGTGTTCCCTCAATCTAACTTTAAAGAAGAGCACGGACAGAGTTGGTCTTATAATACAGGAATGTAGGGGATCTTTCACCTGCTGAGAACCTCAAAGGTCCATGGAGAAATAAGCCATGGAGAAGATGTAGGCAGCTATGAAGGACCTGAGAGAGCAAAAGTCATCTTCCATGGCAAACAACCTGGTCAGGATGAAGGGATGTCTCTGAATCTGCCACTCACACCCTGTGAACTGTGCCACTTCACAGGTGAATAACGAGTTAGAACGACAAAAAATTATCTTGTTAGGATCTTAAAGAAAAATGGGTGTGCACCGAAACCTAGAAGAATGATTTCCACCAATGAGGTCCGGTAATTGAGTCTCAAACACGAGCCAAATGTGCGACCGGAGATCCGGGCTGACAAATCTGTGTGGCCTGCCCCGTGGCTAGAGACAGCAGGGCACCACCTAGAAGCGACCAGCCGGCAGGGAGAAACGTTGCTGCAGATTCTGTGGAATCCTGCTGGCTGACCTCCAACTGAGCCCCGGGCTGAGTTTGGGATTTCAAACGGGGAAGGAAGTGCTACAGTTCTATCCCCCCACAATAAAAACTCCACCAAGGAAACCAACGGTCACCATCTTGGAGAGCAGAAGTAACCACCGCCACTCTCCAACAGATTGCAACAATAAAACAGGTTTGTGTTACTCAGCTCATCTCCCATACAGCAGGGAATTCACATAAAATCTCTCTTAGGCTTTCCATTGGAGAGATTATCAGAGAGAGCCTGCATAAAGACGTCGGGAAAACTACAGGCACCTTACCTTCAACTTCCCCTCCCATCAGCGGTGAAAACGAAACCTGTCTAGCCAGAGCTGGGAGAGGGGCAAGAGGAAAAAATCAAAACAATAGAGTGCCGGGGTTCCCCATAGACACCATCCACACCCAAGAAACGGCAGGCCCAGAGGACAGTATGAGCTGCCGAGAGGCATCACTCAGGGGAAATCTGGTCTAGCACGAGAAACCAGGACTAGCAGGAGATAACAGGGGACTAGAGGCCAGGCCCGCGTGACTGGGCGGCTGGAGAACGCCCGCCCACTGGTCACAAACAGCCCGCTGCTGGTGCGACTGGGTGGCTGGTGCCCGCCTGCCTACCAGCGACCAATCGCCTGCTGGCTGCACGTGCAACTGGGTGGCTAGAGATCTCCCGCCCACCAGTGACAGCCCACCCGCTGACTGTGTGACTGGACAGCTGGAGACCGCCCGCCCGCCGGCGACCGGGAGTTGAAAACAAACAGAGACAGATCAGTCCCAGCCACTCCCATTTGAACACCCTGGCAAGGAGCCTGGGGCCCGCCATAGCAGACAGGTGACATCACTGGAGCTCGGCCATCGCAATTCCTTCCAAGCAGAATTCACTTTAGCAGGCATAGTCTACCAACACAAAGGAGAGACAACAGATATATTAAACCAAAACAAATCTATAGAATAGAGCAGAAAAACAGCAATCAAATAGAGATGGAAAACAACGTGAACATCATGAAAAAACAAAGGAAAAAAATGTGTACAAGCAATGCAGGACAACTTAATTCTACAGGAGGACCTAGAATCATCAGAAACAGGGATAGGGAAAAAAACTCAAGGCTTACCTAACTCAGATGGAAAGGGATATTAGAGAATACATGAATCAGCAAGTCCTAGCAATAAAAGTATATTTTGAAAATGAATTAAACAAATTCAAATGGCAAAGAACAAGCTTTACCAGGAGATAGAGATCTTAAAAAAAATCAAACAGTAATCCTAGAAATGCAGGAAACTATTAATTAAAACTCAAACGAGAATATTACAAATAGACTAGATCAAATAGAAGTCAGAACATCAGATAATGACGACAACGTTTATCAACTTGAAAAGAATATAGTCAACACAGAAAAGATGCTTAAGTCCCAAGAGCAGTCTATTCAAAAGATATGGGATGTCATAAAAAAAACAAATTTCACAGTCATCGGAATAGAAGAAGCCATAGAGATTCAAACCGAAAGAATGGACAACATATTAAATGAAATAATTCTAGAAAACTTCCCAGAGATGAAAGATGGAATGGATTGCCAAATCCTTGAAGCCTACAGGACCCCAAACATTCAAAACCATAATAGACCAACTCCAAGACATATAATTATGAAGATAGCCAACATACAGAACAAGGAGAAAATATTAAAAGCTACGAGAGAAAGGAGGCGGATTACATTCAGGGGTAAACCAATTAGATTAACGACTGATTTTTCATCACAAACTTTGAAAGTGAGAAGATCCTGGAACAATGTATTTCAAACACTGAAAAATAATGAATTCCAACAAAGAATACTGTATCCAGCAAAATTAAGCTTCAGATTTGACAATAAAATTAAAGTCTTTCACAATGAATAAAAACTAAAAGAATTCACACCCATAACACCAGCACTGCAAAGGATTTTGGGCAAAATACTACAAGAAGAAGAATTGAAAAATAGTGCCCCAAACTAACAGTGGGAGGTATCTCAGTAAAGGGGGAGGAAAATAACCAAAAAGTAAAAACTAGCCAAACTAAAATAAATAAATAAATTAACATGAATGGATGTACAAATCATATTTCAATTGTAACCTTAAATGTTAATGGCCTAAACTCACCATTCAAGAGACATAGGGTAGTAACCTGGATCAAAAAAACAAATCCAACAATATGCTGCTTTCAGGAGACTCATATGATAGGTAAAGACATACACAGGCTGAAAGTAAAAGGTTGGGAAAAATCATACCACTCACAGGGCACACGGAAGCAAGCAGGAGTGGCCAAACTCATATCAAATACAATCAACTTCAAACCTACGTTAATCAAAAGGGATAAAGAAGGACACTATATAACGTTAAAAGGAACCATCCACCAACATAACATAACAATTACCAATTTGTATGCAGCAAACAAATGAGCTGCCACACTCATAAAACAAACTCTTCTCAAGTTCAAGAGTCAAATAGACTACAACATAATAATTATAGGTGACGTCAACAGACCGCTCTCACCATTAGACACATCCTCTAGACAAAACCTGAATAAAGAAACTATAGAACTCAACAGCACAATCAATAACCTAGACTTAACTGACATATATAGAATATATCAACCATCATCAAGTGGATACACCTTCTTATCAGCAGCAGATGGATCCTACTCAAAGATAGACCATATATTAGGTCATAGGGCAACTCTTAGTAAATATAAAGGCGTGGAGATAATACCATGCACCATATCAGATCATAATGAAATGAAACTGGAAATCAATGATAAAAGAAGGAAGGAAAAATCCTACATCACATGGAAAATGAACAATATTCTACTGAATGATCAATGGGTTACAGAAGACATTAAGGAGGAGACAAAAAAATTCTTAGAGACAAATGACCATAAAGACACAACCTACTGTAATCTATGGGACACAATGAAAGCAGTTTTAAGAGGAAAATTCATTTCTTGGAGTTCTTTCCTCAAAAAAAGAAAAAAACAACAACAAATAAATGAACTCACACTACACCTCAAAAACCTAGAAAAGGAAGAGCAAAACAACAGCAAATGTAGTAGACGACATTAAAATAAGAGCAGAAATCAACGAAATTGAAACAAAAAATCATTGAAAAAATTGATAAACTAAAAGTTGGTTCTTTGAAAAAATAAATAAGATTGACAGGCCCTTAGCCATGATAACGAAGAGAAGAAGAGAGAGAACTCAAATTATTAACATAGGGGGTGAAAAATGCAATACCACAACAGACACTACAGAAATATAGAAGATAATTAGAAAGTATTTTGAAACCCTATATTCCAATAAAATAGAAGATAGTGAAGATATCAATAAATTTCTTAAGTCATACGATCTGCCCAGATTGAGTCAGGAAGACACACACAATTTAAACAGACCAATGACAAAGGAAGAAATAGAAGAAGCCATCAAAAGATAACCAACGAAAAAAAGCCCTGGACCGGATGGGTAAACAGCGGAGTTCTACAAAACCTTCAAAGAAGAATTAATACTGATTCTTTTCAAGCTCTTTCAAGAAATAGAAAAAGAAGGAGCTCTTTCAAATTCATTCTATGAGGCCAAAATCACCCTGATCTTGAAATCAGACTAAGACACTTCAAAGAAACAAAACTACAGACCAATATCTCTAATGAACTTGGATACAAAAATTCTCAATAAAATCCTGATGAATCGAATACAAAAGCATATCAAAAAAAATTGTGCACCATGATCAAGTAGGATTCACCCCTGGGATGCAAGGCTGGTTCAATATACGGAAATCAATAAATACTATTCACCACATCAATAGACTTAAAGACAAGAACCATATGATCATCTCGATAGATGCAGAAAAAAACATTTGACAAAGTACAGCATCCCTTTATGTTCAAAACACTAGAAAAACTAGGGATAACAGGAACTTACCTCAACATTGTAAAAGCTATATATGCTAAACCTCAGGCTAGCATCATCCTAAATGGAGAAAAACTGAAGGGATTGCCTCTAAAATCTGGAACAAGACAGGGATGCCCTCTATCACCACTTCTATTCAATTTAGTTCTTGAAATTCTAGCCAGAGCAATTAGACAATAGAAATTAAAGGCATAAAAATAGGAAAACAAGAACTTAAATTATCACTATTTGTGGATGACATGATAATATATATAACAGACCCAAAAGGGTCTACAAAGAAACTGCTAGAGATAATAAATGAATTAAGCAAAGTGGCAGGATATAAAATCAACACGCATAAATCAAAGGCATTTATGTATATCAGGAGCAAAACTTCTGAAATGGAAAGGAGGAAAACCACTCCATTCACAATATCCTCAAAGAAAATAAGATACTTGGAAATCAACCTAACAAAAGAGGTGAAAGATTTATATAATGAAAACTACAGAATCCTAAAGAGAGAGATAGAAGAAGATCTTAGAAGATGGAAAAATGTACCCTGTTCAGGGATAGGCAGAACTAACATCATCAAAATGGTGATATTAACCAAAGTTCTCTACAGGTTAAAATGGATGCCAATCAAAATCCCAACGGCATTTCTTGTAGAAATGATAAAGCAATCATGAAATTCATATGGAAAAACAAAAGACCCAGAATAGCAAAAGCAATTCTAAGCAGGAATTTGAATCTGGAGGTATAGCGATACCAGAGTTCAAACTGTACTACAAAGCAATAGTTATAAAAGCAGCGTGGTACTGGTACCAAAACAGGCAGGTGGATCAGTGGTAGAGAATAGAGGACACAGAAATCAATCCACAAAATTACAACATTCTTATATATGATAAAGAGGCTAAAAGCATATTGGGAGATGGATAGCATCTTCAACAAATGGTGCTGGGAAAATTGGAAATCCATATGCACCAAAATGAAACTGAATCCCTTTCTCTCGCCATGCACAAAAGTTAACTCAAAATGGATCAAGGAGCTAATGATAAAATCAGAGACACTGCATGTGATAGAAGAAAAAGATGGCTATGATCTACATACTGTGGGGTCGGGCTCCAAATTCATTAATAGGACACCCATAGCCCAAGAGTTAATAACAACAATAAACAAATGGGACTTACTTAAACTAAAAAGTTTTTTCTCTGCAAGAGAAACAATAAGAGAGGTAAATAGAGAGTCTACATCCTGGGAACAATTTTTTACCCCTCACACTTCAGATAGAGCTCTAATATCCAGAATATACAAAGAACTCAAAAAATTAAACAATAAGATAACAAATAACCCAATCAACAAATGGGCCAAGGACCTGAACAGACACTTCAGAGAGGAGGACATACAATCAATCAACAAGTACATAAAAAAATGCTCACCATCAGTATCAGTCAGAGAAATGCAAATCAAAACCACCCTAAGATACCATCTCACTCCAGTAAGATTAGCAGCCATTATGAAGTCAAACAACAATAAGTGTTGGCGAGGATGTGGAGAAAAGGGTACACTTGTACACTACTGGTGGTACTGAAAATTGATAAGGCCAATTTGTAAAGCAGTATGGAGATTTCTTGGAAAGCTGGGAATGAATGCACCATTTGACCCAGCTATCACCCTTCTCGGACTAGAGGGTCTTAACAGAGCGTACTATAGGGATACTGCCACATCAATGATCATAGCGCCACAATTCACAATAGCTAGACTGTGGAACCAACCTAGATGTCCTTCAATAGATGAATGGTTAAAAAACTGTGGCATCTATACACAATGGAGTATTACTCAGCACTAAAAAATGGCAAAATCATAGACTTTGCAAGGAAATGGATGGCATTAGAGCAGATTATGCTAAGCTAAGCTAACCAATCCTTAAAAAAATGCCAAATGTCTTCTTTGATATAAAGAGAGCACCTAAGAACAGAACAGGGAGGAAGAGCATGAGAAAAAGATTAACATTAAACAAAGACGAGTGGGGGGATAGAAAGGGGGAGAGAAGGGAAAGCATATGGAAATGGTAGGAGACCCTCAATGTTACACAAAATTACATATAAGAGGTTGTGAGGGGAAATGGGGGGAAAACAATGGAGAGAATTGAACAACAGCAGATGAGGTAGAGAGGAAAGATGGGAGGGGAGGGGAGGGGGGATAGTAGGGGATAGAAAAGGTAGCAGAATACAACATCACTATTATGCCATTATGTACAAATGTGAATGTGTAACCAATGTGCTTCTACAATTCGTATTTGGGGAAAAATGGGAGTTCATAACCCAATTGAGTCAAATGTATGAAAGATAATATATCATGAGTTTTGTAATGTTTTGAACAATCAATAAAAATAAATAAATAAATAAAGGTTTAAAATTGAGTGGCAAGAAATCAGCTAAAAAAGTGTTGAGATGCATTCATTTTGCTAAGCAGAAACTTTGTTTTGTGTAGTTGTATCTATCACAAATTTATTTTACCAGAAAACTGGCTTTTGAAAATACACTTAATTGAGATTAAAGGATAATCCACCTACCTTCATGAAAAATTCATAGCATTTCCTATATTTTTCATATTTCAATTTTTGGTAAATATTTTGTCATGGACCAGGTCTAGTCTTAGGCTATTCTTTCAGAATACTGCCTCATCTGATAAGTTGGTACAATGTGTTGGATTGTTCTTTTCATCTTTTATTTAATAGTTTCTAGCTGATAATGTGTATTTTTCATTATCTTTATTTGGACATACATACCCAACGATATCTTTGCATTTTATGTTTTACTGGGAAGAGACTCATCAAAAGCTCTGTATTATATGTATCAACAATCAAACATTTAGAGCATGCAATTATTCTTACTTTTGCATGAAAATATCTTTGTACCATTTACTTATAAAAATTTAGAACTATTAATTATGTCCCTACTGTAATAAGTAACTAATTACCAGAAAAATTAAACAATTTACTTTATATCAATTATGAATATGAAAAGTACTAAAATAAGTATTTGGCAATTAATACATAATTGATAGAAATTGAAATCATAAGAAAGCCATTTAAAATGTCAGTGCATATGGTCCTTAAATAATAGGTTGTTCAAAAAAATTTCTCTAATTCATAAGATATAATATGCCATATTACAGCGTAACGTGATAAAAAACATTAAATTATCAATATTGATAATAAAGAATGATACCTTTTTTCTTAAATATGTTTATTTGATTTTCATTGTAAGATGTTAATTCTGGAAGACTTCAGAATTAAGAAAGTCTTGGTGTATATTATTTCTAACAGGCTAATCAAAGTACTTTTAAATATATATACATAATATATGTAATGCATATGCATGAATATAGACACATATGTATAATAAATGTATTGTAATATATCTATCAGGTGATTATAATTATTAAATTTTTTTTAAAAAAATAGTGACTATAAAAAACAGTCTCAAATTTAAATTTCATAGCATACAACTGTTTGTAATGCTATGAGAGAAAAATAGATATGGAGGAAAAACGAAAAAGGAAGAGAGAGAAGGGGAAAAATGAGGAAGAAAGTGAGTAAAGAAGAGGGAGAGGCGTGTTCGATGTTAAGACAAAAGTGGAGCGGCTGGGTTTGTGATTCAGTGTTAACATGTTTGCCTAGTATGTGTGAGGAACTGGGTTCTATTCTCAGCACCACATACAAATAAACAAAATGAAGATCCATCAACAACTTAAAAAATAAAAAATAAAAAACTAGAAATATTACTAAAATCCCAAGCATTTATGAATGTTAAATAATAAAATATATGTTACATAGCCTTATGTAATTTCTAGACTCCCCAAAAAAGTCATTAAATGTTGGATTATTAGTGCTATAACTAAAAATCCATTGCTCTTTCCTCTACATTCTGTGGCATTCTAGTGCTAAAATAAATTGTAGTATAACACCAAAAAAAAAAAAAAATCCTAATATTTCTACAGTAACTGACCCAGTTTAACATCAATGCAAGTAGATTCCTATGGGACATGATATGTACTTTGAAGTTTATTTTTATTCAACACTGGTACATTTCTATTTCTTGAGTTTATGCACATTATAGGATATATATTTCATCCACACGTTCACAAATTTATAGGCATTTATTTCACTTTCAATCACTTCCTGCTTCAGAAAACATGTATTCCTACGTTTCTGACTGGTCTTTCCTTGAAACTTCTTTCCAAACACATTATTTTCGATTTCCATTATCACATTTGAAGCAAAACTCACACACCCCTCATAATAAACCATAACCCTAATATTACCATTAGATGTACAACTGGTTGGAATGAATGATTGTATATCAATATAAGATTTCTTACTTAGTTTCAGATATCAATTCAATTCATTATTTAAAGTGGAACCAGTTATATTATTTATTCACAATGTGGTATTTTCATGCATTATCTCTATATTCATAGACACAGGGTACACCTCTTTGTACCCCCAACACTAATTTATACGTCTTCAAAATATTGCTCCCAGAAATGTTGGAAGAAATACCCATGTCACCTGATCTACATATGCATTTTATCACTGAAATATTCTGGACACAAAAAGCAAAGGTCACACTTATGATTGTATCAAAGCTAAATGAAAAGTGAACATGGATTACTAAAAACATCCATGTCCAGGTTGCCTAATGCTCTCAAATGAAAATCCTTTTGGTAACTACAAATTAGTTTCTTCCAAAGATTATATATTCAAACTCAACCCTGTTGAAAATGTCTAATCCTCTCACTCACTTTATACTTTGCCTGTTTTTGTAATGTCTCTATTGGTATCTGCTTTTCCACAGTTCATCATTGTGACTAAATCTTCACATGTTCTGAAACTTACATTCACACTCTAATCGAAATCCTATTGCTAAAGAACTTTTGGTCCAAATCCTATATTCACTCTTCTTCTTAAAACCTACCTACTATCTTCCTAATCCTACCGACTATCACTTTTTGACTGGAGGTTCTCTTCTACATTCAATCATCCAGTTACAAGGTCTTATGCCATTGTATATTGATTTCTCTGAGACATTTTTGCAGAATGTAATTCAACGATAGGTATCCCAATCAAGGGCCCAATGATTTCTGGGCTTCAAATCTTACTTAGATTTCTGTTTATGTACATATATTTCACGTCTGTATTCTAATAAATATCACAGGTTCCAATAACATTATTCATCCAGCAGAATGGTTCCTAACCGAAAATGAAAATGTTATTAACCCTAACCATACACTGTTCCCTCAATCTAACTTTACAGAAGAGCAGTGACAGTGTTGGTCTTACAATACAGGAATGCATGGGATCTTCCACCTGCTGAGAACCTCAAAGGTACATGCAGAAATGATCCCTGGAGAAGATGTAGGCAGCGATGAAGGACCTGAGAGAGCAAAAGTCATCTCAATGTCAAACAACCTGGTAGAATTAAGGAATGTGTCTGAATCAGCCTCATTCTTCTTAATACAGAGAAGATAGACCAAACCATGCCTGTGTGGAGAGCTGTTCCCTGGTCCCTATGTTTGATATACGATTCGAACTTGTGAAAGTGTCACAGGATGTAGGGGCATCCTCCATCTCATGGGAACCTTGGAGGCAAATGTTAGGACAACGTGGTTTCCAAGGCAGTGACCTCATTCAGTTCCTCAAGGAAGTGACTTCACCTCACTTCCTTGGTGATGGAAGTCTCTGAACTTGGGATCCAGGAAGCCAGGCACCCAGAGCCATAACCCGTCCAAGTCCCAGTGGTCTAACTTGTTTGGATTTACGAAGGACAGAGTCAATATTTCTTGGTACCTACTGATTTGAGGATGGCCAAATGCCAGGAAACCTCTGAAGAGGGTCCTATCCTGATAAAGCAGGTAGTGGATCACCGCTGGCTCCTTACTACTTCACAGAGTTGGCAAAGTAGAGCAGATCTGAGACAGGACAGGCCATTTTGGGAGAACATAGTATGGCCCACCAGTCAGAGGACACTCCGGATATGACAGACCTACTTGGGGGAAGGAGGTGCCTTTGCGGGTGTGGGTGTGGGTTTGTGGTTTTGTCTCATGTTCTGAGAATACGAAAGAAAGGCGGTTTGATTGGATTGTAGTGAACTGTTTCTAGTAAGTCGTTTGACAAGGCGAGTCTTTCTATGTCTGTGTATCCCACTGTGTCCGTGGTTGTCGACATTAGAAAAGAGAATGCATCAGTTGATGTGTTCTGTCTAGTAGAAAGCTTCGCAGCATTCATCCTGCCCAATTGATGAATGGACTGCGGCTTGCCTCATGGATGGGCAACACCTACTATCTGCCTAAGTTCCTGTTTTCTTCCTGAATTCTGGCCACTCTCCCAAATAGGCACATAGTTTTGTGTTTAAGATATGTACCACCTCAAGCTCTGTTAAATGGCCATGTACTGGACAGCTGAAGGGAATGGGAGAATCTCAGAAAACTCAGATATCAGTGTGACCAGGAAAGTCTCAGTGGAGAAACCCTGCTATGGGCCATTCTCTTACTATGTATCTGTTTCCCTGAATGTCAGGAAGTTCTTTGCCTCAGGCCACCCTCATGTGAAGCCTGAAAAAAAGAGTTTTCAAATGAAAATGAATGGGCATCACCTGTGGCTCTTTGCTTAATTTCTTTGCAAAGGGATGTGTCTGAATCACCCTTTGGCCCTGTGTGCGGTTGTGGCTTAGATTCTCAGCCCCTGATGGATCTAAAGAAAGATCCGATGTGTGCATCCAAAACCAAAATTTCAAAAAGATCAGTTATGATGGATGAAGTCTCTTGCCTTTCTTTGTTAGGTTCCTGAACTACATCAAGTGAGAATAGGGATCCTTTGGTTCAAATAAATTTTTGAAAGCCCTGAAGAAGTGCTTGGGTTTTCTTATGACTCCAATTCACATAAAGAATCTATACCTGACAGTCAGTAGGCCTCAAATTGGAGAAGCAGATCAGTATTAACTGCGGTCTTATTTTATCACTCCTGGTTCACATGCAGGGTGTCCAGGCCACCATGACTTTAGGCAAATGAGCGGCAAGGGAGCTTATTTTGGACACTAACCCATACCCTACTAGACTCTGACTAGTAATCCTAACATGATGGAGAATAATAACCCCAACAGAATAGAAATACAAGAAGTTTTGAGGATTCATGTTGTATAGTTGCACTTGCCTTTTGCATTATATAGGGTAGGAGTTATAAATTTAGTCAATTTTTAATTGAAACAGTTCTCCATGTGTTTTTAAAGTTCACAACCATGTGAATTCCTCTCTCCCTTTCTCTGTAGCCTATTCAGAACATGTATTTTTATATGCACATTTAGAATCCTACCTGGTATCACATGTACATTCTTGAGAGGTTGCTGACTTAGCAGATACAAATTGTCAGAAGAGATCACTCCTCTGAATGCTGTTGGAAGTGAAAATTCAAACTATGGGTGACTTCCTAGTTGAACAACATTATACATAAATCCACGTTTAGTAAAATTAATATTTTTGGATCTGTGGATTATATATATTTCATGATATATATATATATATATTGCTACATTTTAATGTCTGTTTGAGTGTGTGTGTGTGTGTGTGTATAGATAGATAGATGGATAGATAGATATACACTCTCCAGATTTTTGAAAATATGAAACATATGTGTCTTATTATATACTCCCTAAATTCATTCATGTACATGTATGTGGATTTATAATCAACTTTTCACAAGATTATTTTCAAAAATATTCATCCACCTGAAATACATATTTGTTTCCTAGTACTAAAAACAAACTTCAGTGAATGGTGCATACAAATCCAAATATTTCTACAGTAACTGTCCCAGTTTAACATCAATGCTTGTAGATTCCTATGGGACATGATGTGTATTTTGACGTTCATTTTTTAACAAAACTGGTACATTATTATTTCTTCAGTTTATGCACATCATAGGATATATATTTCATTAAGAAGTTCACAAATTTATAGGCATTTGTTTCGCTTTCAATAACTTCCTTATTCAAAACTCTTGTATTCCTCCAGGTTTCTTGTCTGGTCTCTTCATGAGACTTCTTTCCAAACTCATTATTTCTGAAATCCATAATCACCTTTGAAACAAAATTCACACACTCTTTATGATAATCCATAAGCCTAATATTAAAATAAGATGGATACCTGGTTGGATTGAATGATTGCATATCAATATAAGATTTCCTGTATATTTTCAGATATCAATTCAATCCATTATTTAAATTTAGAACTTGTTACATTGTTTAATCAAAGTTTTGTCTATTCATGCATTATCTCTATATTCCTAGACACAGGGTACACCCATTTGTAACGCCAGTACTAATTTATATATCTTCAAAATATTGCTCCCAGAAACGGTGGAATAAATACTTATGTCATCTGATCTACATATACATTTTATCACAGTAATTTTCTGGACACAAAAAGCAAAGTTCACACTTATGATTTTACCAAAGCCTTAATGGAAAGTGAGTATGCATTACTAAAAACATCCATGTCCAGGTTGCCTAACGCTCTCAAATGTGAATCCTATTGGTCACTACATATTTGTTTCTTCCTAAGATTATATATTTTACCTCAAGCCTGTTGAAAATGTCTAATCCTATCAATCACTTTATCATTTGCCTGATTTACTAATGTCTCTATTAATATCTGCTTTCCTACATATTTTCCACAGTTTATCATTGTGACTGACTCTTCACATGTGCTCACATTTTCATTCACTCTCTACCCGAAACCCTATTGCTAAAGAACTTTTGGTTTAAATCCTACACTCTCTCTGCTTTCTAAACCTACTGACTATCTTTCAAATAATACCGAGTATCCCTTTTTGACTAGAAGTTCTCTTCGACATTCCATCATCCAAGGTACAAGGTCCTATGCCATTGTACATCGATTTATCTGAGACATCTCTGCAGAACATAATTCAAAGCTAAGTATCCCAATCAAGGGCCCAATACCCTTCTGGGCTTCAAATCTTACCTAGATTTCTGTTTTCATTCTAATATTTCACTTTTACATTCTTGTAAATATTACAGGTTCCCAATACAATTATTCATCCTGCAGAATGATTCTTAACCCAAATCGAACCTTTTATTAACCCTAACCATACACTCTTCCCTCAATCTAAGTTTACAGAAGAGCAGGGACAGAGTTGTTTTTACAATACAGGAATGTAGGTCATCTTAAACCTGCTGAGAACCTCAAAGGTCCATGCAGAAATGATACCTGGAGAAGATGTAGGCCGCTATGAAGGAGTTGAGAGAGCAAAAGTCACCTTGCATGGCAAACCACCTGATCAGGATGAAGGGTCGTGTCTGAATCAGTCTCTCTATTCTAAATGTAGAGAAGGTGGACCAAACCAGGCCTTTGTTGAGAGATGTTCCCGGGTGCCTATGGTTGATATACCATTCTAACTTGCGAAAGTGTCACAGGAAGTAGGGGCAGCCTCTATCTCATGGGACCCTTGGAAGCAACTGTTAGGACAAAGTGGTTGCCAAGGGAGTGAACTCATTCAGTTCTTGAAGGAAGTGTCCTACCTCACTTCCTTGGTATTGGAACTCTCTGAAATTGGGATCCAAGATGCCAGACACCCAGAGCCAGTCCCAGTCCCACTCCCACTGGGCTCAGTTGTTTGGATTTACCAAGGACAGAGTCAGTCTTTCTTGGTACCTACTGCTGAGAGAATGGCCAAATGCCAGGACAGATATGAAGAGGGTCTTTCCTGAGAAAGCAGGTAGTGGCTCACCACTGGATCCTGACAACTTCACAAAGTTGGCCAAGGCAACCAGAACTGAGACAGGACTGGCCATTTCGGGGAACATAGTTTGGCTCAACAGACAGAGGACACACTGGAGAGTCAGAGACTTACTTGTGGGAAGGAGATGCCTTTGTGGGTGTGGGTGTGAGTTTGTGGTTTTGTCTCATGTTCTGAAAATAGGTAGGAAAGGTGGTTTGTTTGGTTTGGAATGGACTGTTTCTAGTAAATCGTTTGACAAGGTGAGTGATTCTAGTTCGGTGTATCCCACTGTGTACGTGGTTTTGGACATTAAAAAACAGAATGCACCAATGGATGTATCCTGTCTAGTAGAAAGCTTCCCAGCATTCATCCTGCTCAACTGATGGATGGACTGCGGTGTGTCTTATGGATGGGGAACACCTACTATCTTCCTAAGTTCCTGTTTTCTTCCTGAATTCTGGCCACTCTCCAGAATAGGCTCATGGTTTTGTGTCCAAGATATATACCACCTCCAAGCTCTGTGCCATGGCCATGTACTGGACAGCTGAATGGAATGGGAGAATCACAGAAAACTCAGATATCAGTGTGACCAGGAAAGTCTCAGTGGAGAAATCCTGCTTTGGCCATTCTCTTACCTATATTTCTGTTGCCCTGAATGTCAGGAAGTTCTTTCCCTCAGCCCACCCCTTTGTTAAGCCTGAAGAAAACAGTTTTCAAATGGAAATGAAAGGGCATCACCTGTGGCTCTTTGCTTAATTTCTTTGTAAAGGGATGTGTCTGAATCAGCCTCTTGGCCCTGTGTGCGGTTGTGGCTTAGATTCTCAGCACCTCATGGATCTAAAGAAAGATCCCATGTGTGCATCCATAACCAAAATGGCAAAAAGATCTGTTATGGTGAATGAAGTCTCTTGCGTTCCTTTGTTAGGTTTCTGACCTACATCAAGTGAGAATAGGAATCCTTTGGTTCAAATGAATTCTTCAATGCCCTGAAGAAGTGGTTGTGTTTTCTCATGACTCCAAATCACATAAAGAATCGTTACCTGACAGTCAGTAGGCCTCAAATTGGAGAAGCAGAGCTGTATTAACTGCAGTCCTATTTTATCACTCCTGGTTCACATGCAGGGTGTCTAGGCCACCATGACTTTAGGCAAATGAGGGGCAAGGGAGCTTATTTTGTACACTAACCCATACCCTACTAGACTCTGACTACTAATCCTAATATGATGGAGATTAATAACCCAAACAAAATAGAAATACAAGCAGTTCAGAGGAGTCATGTTGTATAGTTGGACTTGCCTTTTGCATTATATAGGGTAGGAGTTATAAATCTAGTCAATTTTTAATTAAAATAGTTCTCCATGTGTTTTTAAAGTTAACAAATATGTGAATTCCTCTCTCCCTTTTTGTGTAGCCTATTCAGCACATGTATTTTTATATGCACATATAGAATCCTACCTGGTATCACATGTTCATACTTGAGAGGTTTCTGACTTGGCAGATACTGCCGCGGTCCGGTTGGAGCAAAATAACCGGGGGGTGGGGGTTATGAATAACATGTGTATGTTGATATAGCAGGAGTGGAAGCCATTTATTGTAGGACAATAGAGGTATTTATACATTCCACCCAGCTTATCTAATTAACATAAACTAGATACTGCAGTCAACCAATCAGGAATCTCCACACTTAATGGCTCGCTTTTGTTACATCTCAAACCACTCCCTCTGGCATTTTGCCAGGCATCATCCAGACTTGTTTACACACTCTAACATTCCCCTGGCAAAATGCCAGGTGTTATTTTGACATGTTTACAGACTCTAACATTTCCCCCTTTTATTTAATTTAAATAAAGACCACAGTGGTTTTTACAGAAACACCATAAATAACCTGCTACAAACAGAAAGGGAGGATACAAAATGTCACAATACAAGCCAATTGATGAAGCACTTGGAGAAATAATACCAGCAATGACACTGTTAGCAAAGACACCGAGTTAAAATTTGTTATAGATTACAGTTTGTTGTCTCAGTCCAGGTACAGCAGTGTCTCAATAGATTAACTCACAGTTCAGGTAAACCACAGTCCAGGTATGTTCTGCAGGCAGCTAGCTTAAATCACAGTCCTGGTAAGTTCTGCAGGCAGCTAGCTTAAATCACAGTCCATGTAAATTCTGCAGGCAGCTAGCTTAAATCACAGCCCAGGTAAGTTCTGAAGGCAGCTAGCTTGATCCAAAGTCTCCTCCGTTTCTCAGCCGAAGTCTCCTCCGGTTTTCAGCGACACTGGAAATTCTTCCACCCTTGTCCTCACCGGCACTGGGATGAAGGCAGGAACTCCTACCACTGGCTAAAGAAAATCCTATATATTCCACCAGGTGCTAAGAAAACAACCTTCTGAAAAATTTAGTACATTATCTCAAGGTTTTTTACATTTGAAAAAAGCCTTAATAGTGCTTATTATTTATTATCTTCCGGGTGTGGGAGAACCATTGTAGCTTAGTTATTGGCATTGAAAATGACCAAACATCAGGGAGCCAGTAGCATCTATGGCTGGCTGTAGCATCCTGGGCAGCCACAGATGGCCCTGGGGAGTGTCCAGGACTCAAACTGCCACGGGGCCCCGCTCCCCAGGCTGGGGGCGGGGAATTGCCGGCTGCCACTGCTTGAAAAGCCCTTGCTGCACAGTGACTGGCTTGAGCATGTGGCAGCCGAGGCGCCTATTCACACACACTCCGGAAACGAAAAGTATTCAGTAACAGCCTTTTGCTGAAACTTTTTTCCTGATAATCCTTCTTCTTCTTAACTTTCTTTTTCTTTCTGATTAGACTTCCTGGGCTTCCATCAACACATGCCCTAATTGCACTTGTTTCCACTGGGGTGCCTCTTTCCATTATCAATTTACTTCTCACCCCTTCCTTATTTTCATCACAAAGACAATACAATACACTGAGATAAAACAAGACACAATCATACTGTTTCAATCTTCTCCATTTTTTGAAATGACCGCTTTTCCTCTCCCCCTATCTGCCTAGGGATGAGCAGATTTGCTCCCATCCTATCTATGGATGGGCAGCTTTTATTCGTCACTTACCCCCAAGTGTCCCAGGGCTGCCTGTATGGGCCACCATCTGCAGCAGTCCCACTGCAGCAAAATAGCCGGGGCAGGGGGTGATGAATAACTAGTGTATGTTGATACAGTAGGAAAGGCATGATAGGTAGGAAAGGCTATTTGTTTGGTATTGAGTGGACTGTTTCTAGTAAGTTGTTTGACAAGGCAAGTGTTTCTATATCTGTGTATCCCACTGTATCTCTGGTTGTAGACATTAGAAAAGATAATGCATCAATGGATTTGTCCTTTCCAGGAGAAAGTTTAACAGCATTCATCCTGCCCAATTTATGAAAGGACTGTGGCTTGCCTTATGGATGGGCAACACCTACAATATTCCTAAGTTCCTGTACTCTTCCTGAATTCTGGCCACTCTCCACAACAGGCTCATGGTTTTGAGTCCAAGATATGTACCACCTCCAAGCTCTGTGACATGGCCATGTACTGGATAGCTGAAGGGAATGGCGAGCATCTCAGAAAACTCAGATAACAGTGTGACCAGTAAAATCTCAGTGGAGAAACCCTGCTTTGGGCCTTTTCTTACATAATGTTCTGTTGCCCTGAATGTCAGGAAGGTCTTTGCCTCAGGCCAACCCTTTGTGAAGCCTGAAGAAAACAGTTTTCAAATGGAAATGAATGGGCATCACCTGTGGCTCTTTGCTTAATTTCTTCCAAAAGGGATGTGTCTGAATCAGCCTCTTGGCCCTGTGTGAGGCTGTGGCTTAGATTCTCAGCACCTGATGGATCTAAAGAAACATTCCTTTTGTGCTTCCAAAACCAAAATGGCCAAAAGGGCAGTCATTGTGGTTGAAGTCCCTCGCCTTCCTCTGTAAGGTTTCTGACCTACATCAAGTGAGAAGAGGGATCCATTGGGTCAAATGAGTTCTTCAAAACCCTGCAGAGGCTAGCCCGTAATTGCTTGGGTTTTCTCATGACTCCAATTCACATAAAAAATCTATACCAAACAGTCAGTAGGCCTCATATTGGAGAAGCTGGGCAGTACAAATGGCAGGCATATTTGATCACTACTGGTTCACAGGAAGGGTGTCCAGGCCACCCTGATTTTAGGCAAATGAGGGGTAAGGGAGCTTATTTTGGACACTGTCGTGAGATTTGCCCCTCATGGAAAACCCCAGCCAGAGGTTATGATGAGTGTCTATATGGAAGAAGATGAGGGCCATGTGAGAGTGTTTTGGTTTTAATTGTGGTCATTTGTGTGGTGGTTGAAATAGATGACTGGGTCGACGTGGGCTTGAAGTCTGGTGTGATTCCCCTTACAGACTGAGTTCTGAAACTGACCTCAGAGAAATATTGCCATGAGTTCTCTTGGGATTTTAGGAGGCCACGCATTAGAGTCGCCCTTGGAAACTGAGATCAAGTCCCAGGGTGGCTTTCCACAGAGCATCGGGAATCTCAGCCAGGATATCACATGATTTTATTATGAAAGACTTGGCAGCCATAGATGAGATTCAAAACAAACATGGACCTCACACTCTAGACCTCAATGGGCCTGGGTTCATGTGATCTTTTGGCCACTCTTTGGGAAGCCTTGACTGTGAGAATTCTCCAGAGCTTTCATTGAAATGAGCTTCCATACCATTTAATGGTTCTTGAAAGAATTGAAACCTACAGTGCCTCCAACTTCATCCGTGAAGAATGCTAGATAAATACCAAGAAATTTTTGAAATTCCCATAACCAGGTGTCAGAGGAGAACATTTGGATGTCCTGTTGCTGATCAGGAGTGTTCCAGACAGTGGTTTGATTGACTGGGTTTCATGAAAATGGTGTAGAACTGAAATGCCAGTATGTTGGAGCCTGCTGAGTATTGGGCCCAGAACTGTGGTGTGCAGGTGTGGGATAAAACATTTGTGTTGGGGCCATTTGGATCTACCATTGACTTCCAAATGGCTTGTGACTGACATGGTGCAGCCAGCAGACCCTTATAGGTAAAGGCATCTTGTTATATGGAGAGGTTTCAGGGCAATGTTACGAATCAGGTTGCTATCTTCAAGTGGGCAAGCTATGTGGGATAGAATCCTGGTTGGTGCATTCTCTTGCAGACTCTGACTGACCACACGTGACAGAACTACCTTCAGCACTGTGTCCCAGTTGAACTTCTTGTATTTCGTAGAGCAAATACCAAACTCCCAGTGCAGCAGCAAGAAACACCATGAATAGTGGAGGATGACTAAATGGGTACACAGTCCACACAGGGAGACACTTAGCCTTCAGTGGCCACAGTTTACCTACAAAGAGAGAATTCAGCACTTTGCCTCATTTTCATTGGAAAATAAGAAACCAATTTCTTCAGGTCACATAGATGCAGAGCCAGCTTTGATGGTCTCACAACAAAGGAAGCTAAAGCTCCTGAAAACAACATATATTTCAAGTGCCCAACCTCAGAGGCAGTTTCTCAAAAAGTCGTTAGGCCAGCAGAGCTCCATGTTTGTGGAGTGTTTACCTGTTAGACAAGGATGCAAGAAAAGACCACTGACTCCAATTAAAATCAAATTAAACTAAGCTTATTATTTTCACCAGCCAGGCTAACTCTCCCTCCCAAAACGGCCGGAACAAGACAGCAACCCCAACTTACCTACAGCCCAGCTTTAAAGCCCAGAAAGTTACACAAAAAACCCCAACTTACCTACAGCCCAGCTTTAAAGCCCAGAAAGTTACACAAAAGGGGGGTTAGAGATAACAGAACTCGGACAAGCATCACACTAATGGTAGTTTTTATATATATATATATATATATATATATATATATATATATATATATTTTTTTTTTTTTTTTTTTTTTTTTTTTTTTTTTTTTGCTGGCCCCAACATCAGAATTTGTGAGGACCGTTAGACCCTCAGAGATGGTCATTGTCTGTCCAGGGAAGGCCAATATTTATGATGTGTCGCTAATGTTTCACAGAGTGCTGCTATCTGGTCAGAGAGCCAGACATGGGTGAGTTCAAGGCATGGGCAGGCATTCCAAGCAGGTTCAGAATTTGCAGTAATTTATAGTAAAGCCAAAATTATCTTATCATGGCTTTGTGGCAAGATGGCTCCCAATTTTAATAAAAGATCAGGTTGGGCCTATCATTCCCCCCTTTTCTTATGTGTTCCTTTCAAATCTTTGATAGATTAAGGGAAGTGCACTGAGGAAATTTAAATCCCTCAGGTAACAGTCTCCAAATTTCTAGAACTCACCCAAAACGGGTCTCCCTGATTTTACCTGACTTAATTAATTACGTATATTGATAGTCTATTTATTTTTGGCTCCATTGTTGTAAGAAGGGAGGCCTCACGCATTTTGGATTCTTCTGCGCTGAGAGAGGGTGACGTAAGGGTCATGGCATGAGGGACATGAGTTGCCTTTTAGAATTTAGTTGAGGGACATGAGTTGCCTTTTAGATTTCAGCTTGGTTTGAAGTCTGGTTGGGGAAGAACAGGTTGTAAAGTCATCTGGGAATGGGTTCTTCTATGAGAGTAACAAAAACCATGAGTAATGAATAAATGTTGCAGCAGCTGGAACATGTAACCGTATAGAAGTTCCCTCACCATTCTTTAATATCCTCAGTTATCAGGGCTGTCAACTTAATATTTAATTTTTTGTTTTACAGTTGTCCCTCCCCATAAGATACAGTTTATTAATTTAATGTCATCTGATCTTGCAAAATCCTTTTTCTAGTATGACCTCTGTGTCTAATAGAGAAACCTTTAATTCTGTTACTCAGGGCTGGATAATCGTACTAGCAAACACCAAGCCTACCTCTGTAGGTTAGGAATATCTGTAGGCCCTAAACTAAATTTTCTGCCTCTGGCAGCTCCTCTTAATAGTCTCTTTTTATAGTTATCAGGCATTCCTGTCTGAGAATCCTTCTTTGTAACCTCCAGTCTTACTTATTTTGGGAGGCTAACATAAAGTGTATACCTTAAAATATTAATATTTGTTTTCTTGGCCGATTCATTTAACTTTCATTTTAAATCCTAATCTTAAACATCCAGCAAATAAATTTTCACAGCCTTATATTGAGAGTACTGGGCTTTAATATCTATAACTTAATTATTATTTATCTTTTCATTAATTGGGATATGTATTATTCTGTCTGTCTTGTAGGTGATGACTTATTATCTTAAATTAACCCATGTTGTGTTATTAAAGCAACACTTCTGTAAAAGACTAACAGGGAATCTTTAGATCACTTATAAGCAAATTAAAAATAAAATTTTTTAACAAGAGTAAAAATACTTAGTTTCTGTAATAGCTACCCTGAATTTTTTGGCTGAGTTATACATTATATGCCCTGTTTGAGATCCTAGTAATCTTCACAGAAAAACAAAAGAACTTTTGAACATAACTTTAAATGAAATAAAATCTGACCTACTCCTTTTGTAGTCATTCTCACATGTAGTAAGATGGGACACAGAGCCTTATCTCAGGTAAGGCAGGCCTCTTTATAAATATTAAGTGTTTTAGTTCTAAAGCTGATCATTGTTTTTTAAATATCATTTTACAAAGTTTACATAAATTGTTTGAGGTCACATGAACATTATCTAACATCATATGACATCACATTTAAAACATGGATTAAAGAAAGGCTGAAAGATTTTAACCTTTACATATATTAGGCTCTGATTAACTTAAAAATACATTTAAATTGTTCCCCAATGAAAAAAGTAACATAAAACTTTACATATCTTATTGATAACAGGTAAATAAATCCCCAGTACATTTTTTTTACCATACAACTTCAGAATACCAGCTTGATATAATGCTCTTTAAATGTTTCTAACTTACAGACTTGTATACCTGGAAGATATGAGCACATTAATAGCATCAAAATTACATTGATATTTCTAGATTAACCAAGTTTAGCTTTTAAAGAAATGGCAGTAGAGTGCTCTAAAATAACAGTTCTTATTTAATCAGTTGTTTAATTTTTATGGTTGCTTGCTCTAGAAAAAATAAAACTTAATAAACACAATGTTATGGGTAAACTTATGTTTTCAGAAATTTTTGTCTCTTTAACACATGACTGATTTTTACAATCTGATACAGACCATAGTAAATCAATCGGGTATCTAACAAATGTACTCAAGAATGAGAAATTCCACATCAAATTTACTTTACTTATTTATTAAAATATTAGACAAATGTATTGAAGAGTGTAAACCATTTTTTTGTTGAAGGAAAAGTCCTAGAATCAAGGCATTTTAGACATTTTGTAGATATTAATATTTTATTAGATTTTTGAACACCTATAAAAACTTGTAAGCTTAAATTTAAGAACATTTATTTTTATCTGTTTATCCAATTTAAATTGAACAATTTTAATCACGTGAATTAAAGATCTTTGGATCCACTTTTTTTAAATTAATTTTTATTGTAGGTTGTTCAAAACATTACATAGTTCTTGATATATTATATTTCACACTTGATTCAAGTGGGATATGAACTCCCGTTTTTACCCCATATACAGATTGCAGAATCACATCAGTTGCACAACCATTGATTTACATATTGCCATTCTGGTGTCTGTTGTATTCTGCTGCCTTTCCTATCCTCTACTATCCCCACTCCCCCATTCCCTCCCCTCTTCTCTCTCTACCCCCTCTACTGTAATTCATTTCTCCCCCCTCATATTTTTCCTCCTTTCCCCTCACTTCCTCTTGTATGTAATTTTGTATACCCCTGAGGGTCTCCTTCCATTTACAGGAAATTTCCCTTCTCTTTCCCTTTCCCACCCACCTCTCATCCCTGTTTAATGTTAATCTTCTTCTCATGCTCTTCATCCCTACTCTGTTCTTAGTTACTCTCCTTATATCAAAGAAGACATTTGCCATTTGTTTTTGAGGGATTGGCTAGCTTCACTTAGCATAATCTGCTCTAATGCCATCCATTTCTCTCCAAATTCTATGATTTTGTCATTTCTTAATGCAGAGTAATACTCCATTGTGTAAAAATGCCACATATTTTTTATCCATTCGTCTATTGAATGGCATCTAGGTTTTGCTTCCACAGTCTTGCTATTGTGAATTGTGCTGCTATGAACATGGATGTAGCAGTGTCCCTATAGTGTGCTCTTTTTAGGTCTTTAGGGAATAGACCGAGTAGGGGAATAGCTGGATCAAATGGTGGTTTTATTCCCAGCTTTCCAAGAAATCTCCATACTGCTTTCCAAATTGGCCGCACCAATTTGCAGTCCCACCAGCAATGTACAAGAGTACCTTTTCCCCACATCCTCGCCAGCACTTGTTGCTGTTTGACTTCCTAATGGCTGCCAATCTTACTGGAGTGAGATTTGCAACAAAATGAAACTGAATCCCTTACTCTCGCCATGCACAAAATTTAACTCAAAGTGGATCAAGGAACTTGATATCAAATCAGAGACATGGCGTTTGATAGAAGAAAAAGTTGGCTATGATCTACATACTGTGGGGTCGGGCTCCAAATTCCTCAATAGGACACCCATAGCACAACAGTTAATAACTAGAATCAACAAAAGGGACTTACTCAAACTAAAAAGTTTTTTCTCAGCAAAAGAAACAATAAGAGAGGTAAATAGGGAGCCTACGTCCTGGGAACAAATCTTTACTCCTCACACTTCAGACAGAGCGCTAATATTCAGAATATACAAAGAACTAAAAAAATTAGACAATGAGATAACGAATAACCCAATCAACAAATGGGCCAAGGACCTGAACAGAAATTTCTCAGAGGAGGACATACAATCAATCAATCAAGTATATGAAAAAATGCTCACCATCTCTAGCAGTCAGAGAAATGCAAATCATTCCCCCTTTTTTAATGTGTCCCTTCCAAATTTTTGATAGGGTAGGGAAAGAGCAATGAGGGAATTTTAATCCCTCAGGTAACAGTCTCCAAATTTTTAGAACTCACCCAAAATTGGATTCCTGGTTTTACCTGACTTAATTAATTACTTATATTGATATTCTATTTATTTTTGGCTCCATAGTTGTAAGACAAGAGGCGTCACTCATTTTGGCTTCTTCTGAGCTGAGAGAGAGTGACGTGAGTGGGCACAGTATAAGGGACATGAGTTGCCTTTTAGAAGTCAGTTGAGGAACATGAGTTGCCTTTTAGAAATCAGTTCGTTTTGAAGTCTGGTTGGGGAAGAACAGGTTGTAAATTCATCTGGGGATGGGTTCTTCTGTGTGAGAAACAAGAACCATGAGTACTGAAAAAATGTTGCAGCAGCTGGAACATGTCACTGTATAGAAGTTCCCTCAGCAGGCTTTAATATTCCCAGTTATCAGGACTGTCAACTTAATATTTAACATTTAGTGTTACAGTTATCCCTCTCCATAAGATACAGTTTAATGATTTAATATCATCTGATCTTGCAAAATCATTTTACTAGTATGACCTCTGTGTGTAATAGAGAAACCTTTAATTCTGTTACTCAGGGCTGGATAATCGTACTAGCAAACACCAACCCTACCTGTAGGTTAGGAATATCTGTAGGCCTTAAACTAAAAATTTCTGCCTCTGGCAGCTCCTCTTGATAGTCTCTTTTTATAGTTATCAGGCATTCCTTTCTGGGAATCCTTCTTTGTAGCCTCCAGTCTTACTTATTTTGGGAGGCTAACATAATGTGTATAAAAAAATATTATTATTATTATTAATATTATTATTTAAAATGCCCAGGAATGGCTGTATTTTGGTTTTAACTATCTTTCCTAAGTGTTTATCATGAAACAGTCAAACTGACTTTTGTTTCTATCTATTGTTAACAGTCAGCTGAGCTTTTATGGGAGTCATTCCTGGGGAAACTTGAGAGCAGCTTCTCAGTTCTGCTAGTGCCATTTGCGCTAGGTGGGTCCAGGTCTTGCTTCACCATGTGGCTACCCTTGGAAGCATCAGGGATGTCTCCCTTCTCTGATGACTCTCCTCTTCTTAGCAAATGCACTGATTGGCTTTCTGTTCTCCAGGGGTCTCATTAATCTCCCTAATTGGGAAGATATGAGGCCCAGAGTTGCAAAGGTCTTTGAAAAGTCCCTTGTTCCCTGGATTCAGACTGACTCAGAGGGCAAGAGCCAAATATTGGTTTTCTTGTCCCTTTTCATGTAACTTTAATATAAATCCTAATCTTAATCATCCAGCAAATAAATTTTAACAGCCTTATATTAAGAGTACTGGGCTTTAATGTCTATAACTTTATAATTATTTATCTTTTTTATTAACTGGGATCTGTATTATTCTGTCTGTCTTGTAGGTGATGACTTATTATCTTAAATTAACCCATGTTGTGTTCTTAAAGCAACACTTCTGTAAAACACTAACAAGGAATCTTTAGATCACTTATAAGGAAATTACAAAATAAAATTTTTTAACAAGAGTATAAATACTTAGTTCGTGTAATAGCTACCCTGAAGTTTTAAGCTGAGTTATACATTATATCCCCTGTTTGAGATCCTAGAAATCTTGACAGAAAAAAAAAAAACAACTTTTGAACATAACTTTAAATGAAATAATATCTGACCTACTGCTTTCGTAGTCATTCTCACATATAGTAAGATGGGACACAGAGCCTTATCTCAGGTAAGGCAGGGCTCTTTATAAAACTTAAGTGTTTTACTTCTAAAGATGATCTTTGTTTTTTTAAATATCATTTTACAAAGATTACATATATTATTTGAGGTCACATGAACATTAGTTAACACCATTTGATATCACATTTAAAACATGAATTTAAGAAAGGCTGAAAGTTTTTAAACTTTACATAGATTAGACTCTCATTAACATAAAAATACATTTAAATTGTTCCCCAATGTAAAAAGTAACATACAACTTTACATATCTTATTGATAAGAAGTAAATGAATGCCCAATATATTTTTTTACCATACAACTTCAGAACACCAGCTTGAAATAATGCTCTTTTAAAGTTTCTACCTTACAGATTCGTATACCTGAAAGATATGAGCACATTAATAGCATCACAATTACATTGAAGTTTCTACATTAACCAAGTTTAGCTTTTAAATAAATGGCAGTACAGTGCTCTAAAATAACAGTTCTTATTTAATCAGTTGTTTAATTTTTATGGTTGCTTGCTCTAGGAAAAATAAAACTTAATAAACACAATGTTATGGGTAAACTTATGTTTTAAGAATTTTTTGTCTCTTTAACACATGACTGATTATTACAATCTTATACAGACATTAGTACAAACTTATACAGACCTTAGTAAATCAATCAGATATCTAACAAAAGTACTCATGAATGAGTAATCCCATATCAAATTTACTTTACTTATTTATCAATATATTAGACAAATATATTGAACAGTGTAAACCATTTTTTTGTTGAAGGAAAAGTCTTAGAACCAAGGCATATTAGAACATTTGTAGACATTAATATTTTATTAGATTTTTGAACACCTAGAAAAACTTGTAAGCTTAAATTTAAAGACATTTATTTTTATCTCTTTATCCAATTTAAATTCAACTATTTAAATCACTTGAATTAAAGATCTTTGGATCCACTTTTTAAAATTTGTTTTTATGAGCGTTTTTGTTTTAATGAGTGCTCTTTATAAATGTTAATTTGTGTATCATATATATGATATACGGACATATGAATATATAGACATACAACACATAACAAAATTGTGCACACATAATAATAGTAAAGGCCTTGTAGCTTTTCCAGGTGAAATATCCATTGCAATGTTTCAAAAACTACACAGTTAGTCAAAGATAGAACTGGTCAGAAAAACATCATCCTAGGTCTTTAGGATCAAAATCATGAGCTCAAAAAAAAATAAAGAATCTAAGGAAAAAATAAGAGTCCTAGAAAAATTGACAGGCCATTAATTAGTAAATACCATACAATTTAATTTTTTTTAGGCCTCAGATCACTCTCCTACTGAGCTTGGAGGCCTCTTTCATTTGCCATTCAACATAAGTCCTGGCTGAGGTCTGGAAGGAGCAGGAAAAAGCTGCTATTCTGAGCAGACACCTCAGGCCTAAGGCATTTCAACCATAATTTTCAGGTTCAGATGTTGAAAATTATAATACAATTTTAAGACAAAATTCACAAAATTTTATGATACAAGTTTAAGACACAGTTTACAAAATTTTACATCTTTATATCTTGTTTTGTCAACAGATACCATACTATGATTTACTATCCTTGTCCAAATTAATGCACTGGTGGACACAGTGACATTTTCCCAGGCTACCCAATTAAAAATTGGTGAAAAAAAAAGCCTGAATGATTGGGAAGTTACTTGCCAACTTGGAAGTAGAGTTCTCTAGTTTTCCATCCTAAGTATTTAAGTTCTCTGGCATGAATTATCTGAAATCATAAACTAAACAATTTCCTAAACCCGACTTTTAACTGCAAGATTGTGCAATGCTTCAAAAACCCATTCAGATGCCAGATTGTTACAATAAAACATCATCATTTAGATACACATTCAGCTAAGATCATTCCCAAGAAATGATTTATAATATCAACACATTATTGCACATGTCTTAAAGGGCCAGAAACAAAGACACAAGACAGACTGAAAGGAGCTCCAGACTATGGCTTACAGACAGAAGCCTTTAAACCAGAGCAGATAAGAGAAAAATCTCCTACACCAGTGGCACCATAGATTTTCCCACAAGGGAACCAGATGTTTTCACAGAGGGACAACCTGAAATGTAAAATCAAGGGTCTCCATGGTGACTTTACTGTATTTAGTGTCCCCGTTTTCTTTTTCTCTTTTTTAAGAAAACAAAGATGGCAAAATCCTTACAGTGCAGGGAAGGAAGTAGGTAATTCTCTGAAGCAACAGGGCTTGGGCAGCTGCTGGAAGTCCCTCAGTCCCTCCTTTCACTTACAGGATTAGCTCTTCTTGTTCGGTTCCACCCCAAGCACGCTCCGTCTCCTAACATTTCAGTAGTCAGCTCTCAAAGAGTTCCGGGGTGTGGGGGGTACCAAAAATTGTAACTTAAAGTTTGGTTCCTGATTTTGAAGCCAATTAATACCAATTTAATAATGAGGACAGGGTTTGAGAAAAAGAAAAAGGGAGATTTACTGCTTTGCTAACAAAGGAGAAAAACAGGGGTCTCTGCCCAATGGTTGTGATTCTATCGATCTGAAGGGACAAGGGGTTTTAAGGAGTTTCACGTGTTAACCTGGGAGATACTCAGTTCTTAGGTCCCCAGCAGGCATTGCCCTCTGCAGTGGGTGTGCTCCAGGCAGCCAGCTAGGGGTTTCTCTCATCCTGCTTAACAAAGGGTATTAAAGTTCATCACAGTTCTTTAAAACACAGTCCAAATGGGTGTCAGTTTACTTGCTTTATTACCCATTTTCAGTTAAGTTTTACCACAGAAATCACACAACAAAACACACTAAAACAAACCAAAAAAAAAAAAACATATGAAACACAGAACAAAACACACAAAAAAAACAGAAAACCAGCGCAGAAACAGAAAAACAGAGGAACTATGTAACGTCTTGCTAAAGCTCTGTAATAGGAGCTCCTGCGTGCCCATTGGCACCTCTCTATGCTTTCAGAGGAATTCCCTACAGAACATAACAGAGGACAGAATGATTCTCGTTACTGTACCAGACAGGAGTATATGTGTGTCTCCCCAGGACACCACTCTGTCATCAGAAGAGATCTCCCTTAACCGGATATCAGATGTTATATAGGCGCCACTTACCTATGGAGGCCTCCTCCACCATGTGCTTGCTAATAGTTTTAGGGCGGTGGTTCACTGCAGTGCTCCCTGGACCAAAATCTCACACCAAGGCCTTGGAAATTGCCTCTCCATGCCGGAGCCCTGGAGGGAAGGCCAGCTTCAGAATTTCCAGTAGTCTGGTCTTGTGATCTATTGGGGCAGGGTCATCTCGATGGGAAACTACAAAATATTACACCAGGATGCAAGAAAAGACCACTGACTCCAATTAAAATCAAATTAAGGCAAGCTTACTATTTCAAAGTGGATCCAAAGATCTTTAATTCACGTGATTTAAATGGTTCAATTTAAATTGGATAAACTTCCTAATGGCTGCTAATCTTACTGGAGTGAGATGGTATCTTAGGGTGGTTTTGATTTGCATTTCTCTGACTGCTAGAAATGGTGAGCATTTTTTCATATACTTGTTGATTGATTGTATGTCCTCCTCTGAGAAATTTCTATTCAGGCCCTTGGCCCATTTGTTGATTGGGTTATTTGTTATCTTATTGTCTAATTTTTTGAGTTCTTTGTATATTCTGGATATTAGGGCTCTGTGTGAAGTGTGAGGAGTAAAGATTTGTTCCCAGGACGTAGGATCCCTATTTACCTCTCTTATTCTTTCTTTTGCTGAGAAAAAACTTTTTAGTTTGAGTAAGTCCCATTTGTTGATTCTAGTTATTAACACTTGTGCTATGGGTGTCCTATTGAGGAATTTGGAGCCCAACCCCACAGTATGTAGATCATAGCCAACTTTTTCTTCTATCAGACGCCATGTCTCTGATTTGATATCAAGTTCCTTGATCCACTTTGAGTTAACTTTTGTGCATGGCAAGAGAAAGGGATTCAGTTTCATTTTGTTGCATATGGATTTCCAGTTTTCCCAACACCATTTGTTGAAGATGCTATCTTTCTTCAATTGCATGCTTTTAGCCCCTTTATCGAATATAAGATAGTTGTAGTTTTGTGGATTGGTTTCTGTGTCCTCTATTCTGTACCATTGGTCCACCCACCTGTTTTGGTACCAGTACCCTGCTGTTTTTGTTACTATTGCTCTATAGTATAGTTTGAAGTCTGGTATAGCTATCACGCCTGATTCACACTTCCTGCTTAGCATTGTTTTTGCTATTCTGGGTCTTTTATTTTTCCATATGAATTTCATGATTGCTTTCTCTATTTCTACAAGAAATGCCATTGGGATTTTGATTGGCATTGCATTAAACCTATAGAGAACTTTTGGTAATATCGCCATTTTGATGATGTTAGTTCTACCTATCCATGAACAGGGTATATTTTTCCATCTTCTAAGATCTTCTTATATTTCTCTATTTAGGTTTCTGTAGTTTTCATTGTATAAGTCTTTCACCTCTTTTGTTAGGTTGATTCCCAAGTATTTTATTTTATTTGAGGATATTGTGAATGGGGTGGTTGTCCTCATTTCCATTTCAGAGGATTTGTGGCTCATATACAGGAATGTCTTTGATTTATGTGTGTTGATATTATATCCTGCCACTTTGCTGAATTCATTTATTAGCTCTAGTAGTTTCTTTGTAGACCCTTTTGGGTCTGCTAAGTATAGAATCATGTCATCTGCAAATAGTGATAATTTGAGTTCTTTTCCTATTTTTATGCCTTTAATTTCTTTCATCTGTCTAATTGCTCTGGCCAGTGATTCGAGAACTATGTTGAACCGAAGTGGTGAGAGAGGGCATCCTTAAAATTTGTTTTTATGAGTGCTTTTTTTATTATGAGCGCTCCTTATATATGTTAATTTCTGTATCATATATATGATTAAGAATATATATATATATAGACATACAACAAATAACAAAAGTGTGCACACATAATAATAGTAAAGGTCTTGTAGCTTTTAGCAGGTGAAATCTCCATTGCCATGTTTTAAAAACTCCACAGTTGGTCAAAGATAGAACTGATCAGAAAAACATTAACCTAGGTCTGTAGGATCAAAATTATGAGTTAGAAAAATTAAAGGATCTAAGGAAAAAAATAAGAGTCCTAGAAAAAATAACTGACCAGTAATTAGTAAATACCATACTATTTACTTTTTTTTTTTCCTTAAGCCTCATATCAGTCTCCTACTGATCTTGCAGGCTTCTTTCATTTGCATTTCAATCTAAGTCCTGGCTGAGGTCTGGAAGGAGCAGGAAAAAAGTGCTATTCTGAGCAGACACCTCAGGCCTAACGCATTTTAACCATAATTTTCCAGATAGGATGTTGAAAATTTTGATACAAGTATAAGACAAAATTTACAAAATTTTATATCTTTACATCTTGTGTTGTCAACAGATACCATACTATGATTTACTATCCTTGTCCAAATTAATGCACTGGTACACACAGTGACATTTTCCCAGGCTACCCAATTAAAAATTGGTGAAAAAAAAAGACTGAATGATTGGAAAATTTCTTGCCAACTTGGAAGTAGAGTTCTTTAGTTTTCCATCCTAAGTATTTAAGTTCTCTGGCATGAATTATCTGAAATCATAAACTAAACAATTATCTCAATCTGACTTTTAACGGCAAGATTCTGCAATGCTTCAAAAACCCAATAAGCTACCAGATTGTTACAATAAAACATCATCATTTAGACACACATTCAGGTAAAATCATTCCCAAGAAACAATATATAATATCAACACATTATTGCACATGTCTTAAAGTGCCAGAAACAAAGACACACGACAGACAGAAAGGAGCTCCAGACTATGACTGACAGACAGAAGCCTTTAAAACAGAGCAGATAAGAGAAAAATCTCCTACACCAGTTGCACCACAGATGTCCCCACAAGGGGACCAGATGTTTTCACAGAGGAGCATCCTGAAATGTAAAATCAAGGGTCTCCATAGTGACTTTCCTGCATTTAGTGTCCCCTTTTTTTCCCTCTTTTTTAAGATGACAGAGGTGGCATTATCGTTAAATTGCAGGGAAAGACCTAGGGAATTCTCTGAAAAAATAAGGCTTCAGCAACTGCTGGGAGTCCCTCAGTCCCTCCTTTTACTTACAGGATTTGCTCCTCTGTTTCAGTTCCACCACAAGCATGCTCCATCTCCTAACATTTCTGTAGTCAGCTCTCAAAAAGTTCCAGGGTGCGGGTGGGTTATCAAAATTTGTAACTTAAAGTTGGGTTCCTGAACTTGAAGCCAATTAATGCCAATTTAAAAATGAGGACAGGGTTTTGAGAAAAAGAAAAACGAAGGTTTATTGCTTTGCTAACAAAGATAAACACAGGGACTCTGCCAAAAGGTTGTGACTCTCTTTATCTGGAGGGACAAGGGATTTTAAAGGAGTTTCACTTATTAACCTGGGAGATACTCAGTTCTTAGGTCCCCCGCAGGCACTGCCCTCTGCAGTGAGTGTGCTCCAGGCAGCCAGCTAGGGGCTTCTCTCATACTGCTTAACAAACGGGTGTAAAGTTCAATGCAGTTCCTTTAAACTCAGTCCAAAGGGTGTCAGGCTTACTTGCTTTATTTTCATGTCCGATATCCTTAAGTTTTCACCACAGAAATCACACAACAAAATGCACAAAAACAAACAAACAAAAAACATATAGAACACAGAACAAAACAACAACAACAAAAAAAAAAAAAAAAAAAAAAACCAGAAATCCGGCGCCGAAACAGGAAAACAGAGAAGCAATGCAATGTCTTCCTAAAGCTCCCCGTAGGAGCGCATGCGTGCCCGTTGGCACCTCTCTACCCTTCCAGATGAATTCCCTAGAGAACAGAACAGATGACAGAATGATTCTTGTTACTGTCCCAGACAGGAGTATATGTGAGCCTCCTCAGTCCACCTCTCTGTCATCAGAAGAGATCTCCCTTAACCGGATATCAGATGTTATAAAGGCACCAATTACCTATGGATGCCTCCTCCACCAGGTGCTTGCTAATAGTTTTAATGCGGTGGTTCACTGCAGTGCTCCCTGAACTGAAGGCTACCTCCAAGGCCTTGGACCATCTCAAGTTGCACAAACCCTAGAGTTGCTCTCAAGCTTGGAGCCCTGGAAGGAAGGCCAACTTCAGAATTTACAGCAGTCTGGTCTTGTGATCTTGTCCGGCAGGGTCATCTCACTGGGGAACTCCAAAATATTAGACCAGGAACGCATGTAAAGACCACTGACTCCTAGTAAAATCAAATTAAGGCAAGCTAATTATTTCAAAGGGAAAGGCTACCTCTCCCTCCCAAAATGGCGGGAGCAAGACAGCAAACCCACCTTTCCTATAGCCCAGCTATATAGCCCAGAAAGATGCACAAAAAGGGGGTTACAGATAACAGAACTTTAACAAGCATCACACTAACGGTAGTTTACATTTTTTTTTAAGCTCACCCCAACATCAGAAATTATGAGGACCATTAGAGCCTCAGAGACTCGTTGTCTGGCCAGGGAAAGAAAATATTTATGAGGTGTCACTAAAGTTTCAGAGAGGGCTGCAATCTGGTCAGAGAGCCAGGCATGGGTGAGTTTAAGGCATGGGCAAACATTCCAAGCAGGTTCAGAATTTGCAGTAATTTATAATAAAGCCAAAATTATCTTTTCATGGCTTTCTGGCAAGTGGGCTCCCAATTTTAATAAATGATCAGGTTGGGTCTATCAACCCTGTCCCTTACTTTTGGAAACTCCCCTTCCACATCCAAGCTTGTGAACTCCTGAGCATTTTCCATTCCAGATATGTATTCACATATTTTCTAACTCTTCTCCTCTAATTGTGTATTACTTGGGGCGAATGTAATGTCAAGGCATTGTTCTGGATGAGAATGGGAAGATTTTTTGCATACACATTGGATTCATTATCTAATTTTTCATTCGAAATACTTAATCCCTGACACTAAAACCTACCCTACTGGACTCTGACTACTAATGCAAATATGATGGAGATAAATTACCCCAACAAAATAGAAATACAAGCAGTTCAGAGGAGGCATGGTGCATAGTTGGACTTGCCTTTTGCATTATGTAGTGTAGGAGTTATAAATCTAGCAAATTTTCAATTTAAATAGTTCTCCATGTGTTTGAAAGTTAACAAATATTTGAATTCCTGTCTCCCTTTCTCTGTAGCCTATTCAGCACATGTATTTTTATATGCACATATCAAATCCTACCTGGTACCACACGTACATTCTTGTGAGGTGGATGAATTGGCAGATACAATTTGTGAGAATAGATCACTCATTCTAAACGCTGTTGGAACTGAAAATTCAACCTATGGGTGAGCTTCATAGTTGAACAACATTATACATAAACCCATGTTCAGTAAAATGAATATTTTTGGATCTTTGGATGATATATATTTCATGATTAATTTAGATTGCCATATATATTGCTACTTTTTAATGTCTGTGTGTGTGTGTTTTATATATATATATATATATATATATATATATATATATATATATATACTCTCCAGATTTTTCAAAATATGAAATATATGTGTCTTATTATACACTCCCTAAATTCATTCATATTCATATATGTGGATTTATGATCAACTTTTCACAAGATTATTATCAGAAATATTCATCCACCTGAAATACATATTTGTTTCCTAGTACTGAAAACAAACTTCAGTGAATGGTGCACACAAATCCTAATATTTCTACAGTAACTCACCCAGTTTAACATCAATGCGTATAGATTCCTATGGGACATGAAGTGTATTTTGACGTTCATTTTTATTCAACTCTGGTACATTACTATTTCTTCAGTGAATGCACATCATAGGATAAATATTTCATCCACAATTTATCAAATTGATAGGCATTTGTTTCACTTTCAATCACTTCCTGATTCAGAACACATGTATTCCTTAATGTTTCTTGACTGCTCGTTTCATGAGACTTCTTTCCAAACACATTATTTTCAATTTCCATTATCGCTTTGAAGCAAATCTCACACACCCGTCTTGATAAACCATTAAAGTAATATTACCATTATATGTATAATTGGTTGGAATTAATGATTGTATATCAATATAAGATTTTCTGCATATTTTCAGATATAAATTCAATCGATTATTTAAAGTGTAATCAGTTATATTATTTATTCACAGTATGGTCTCTTCATGCATTATCTCTACATACATAGACACAGGGTACACCTCTTTGTACCCCCAATATTAATTTATATGTCTTCAAAATATTGCTCCCAGAAATGGTGGAAGAAATACTCTGTCAACTGATGTACATAAACATTTTATCACAGTAATATTCTGGACACAAAATGCAAAGTTCACACTTATGATTGTACCAAAGACTAAATGGAATGTAAACATGGATTACTAAAAAAATCCATGTCCAATTTGGCTAATGCTCTCAAATGTCAATCCTATTAATGATTACATATTTGTTTCTTCCTAAGATTATATATTCAAATTCAACCCTGTTGAAAATATCTAATACTATCACTCACTTTATACTTTGTCTGATTTCATAATGTCTCTATAGATATCTGCTTTCCTACATATTTTCCCCAGTTCATCATTGTGACTCATTCTTCACAGGTGCTGACATTGACATTCACTCACTAACCGAAACCCTGTTGCTAAAGAACTTTTGGTCCAATTCCTATACTCACTCTTTTTTCTAAACTTACTTACTATCTTCCTAATCCACCTACTGTCCCCTTTTGACTGGATATTCTCTTCGACATTCAATCATCCAAGGTACAAGGTCCTATGCCATTTTATATCGATTTATCTGAGACATCTGTGCAGAACATAATTCAAAGCTAAGTGTCACAATCAAAGGCCCAATTCCCTTCTGGGCTTCAAATCTTACCTAGATTTCTGTTTTCATACTTACATTTCACCTATTTATTCTTGTAAATATCGCAGATTCCCAATACCATTATTCATCCTGCAGAATGATTCCTAACTCAAATCGAATATGTTATTAATCCTAACCATACACTCTTCCATCAATCTAACTTTACAAAAGAGTAAGGACACAGTTTGTCTTACAATACAGGAATGTAGGGGATCTTCCACCTGCTGAGAACCTCAAAGGTCCTTACATAAATGATCCCTGGAGAAGATGTTGACAGCTATGGAGGACCTGAGAGAGAAAAATTCATTTTCCATGGAAAACAACCAGGTCAAAATGAAGGGATGTGTCTGAATCAGCCTCTCTCTTCTTAATGTAGAGTAGTTGGACCAAATCAGGCATGTGTGGAGAGCTGTTCCCGGGTGCCGATTTTTGATATACAATTCTTAGCTTGAAGTGTCACAGTAAGTAGGGGCAGGCTCCATCTCATGGGAACCTAGGAAGCAACTTTTAGGACAAAGTGTTTGCCAAGGCAGTGACCTCATTCAGTTTCTGAATGAAGTGACCTACCTCACTTCTTTGGTGATGGAACTCTCTGAACTGGGGATCCAAGAAGCCAGGCACCCAGAGTCAGTCCCAGTCCCAGTCCCAGTGGGCTCACATGTTTGTATTTACCAAGGACAGAGTCAGACATTCTTGGTACCTACTGATGTGAGGATGGCCAAATGCCAGGAGAGCTCTGAAGAGGGCCAGTTCATGAGAAAGCAGGCAGTGTCTCACCACTGGTTCCTGAAAACTTCACTGAGTTGGTCAAGGAGACCAGATCTGAGAGAGTTTCCCAATACTATTATTCATGCCGAAGAATGATTCCTAACCCAAATTGAACATGTTATTAAACCTAACATACACTGTTCCCTCAATCTAACTTTACAGAAGAGCGGGGACAGTGTTGGTCTTACAATACAGGAATGTAGGGGATCTTCCACCTGCTTAGAAACTCAAAGGTCCATGCAGAAATCATTCCTGTAGAAGATGTAGGCAGCTATGAAGGACTTGAGAGAGCAAAAGTCATCTTCCATGGCAAACAACCTGGTCAGGATAAAGGATTGTATCTGAATCAGCCTCTCTCTTATTAATGTAGAGAAGATGGATCAAACCAGGCCTGTGTGGAGAGCTATTCCTGAGTGCCTATGGTTTATATACCATTCTAACTTGTGAAAGTGTCACAGGAAGTAGGGGCATCCTCCATCTCAAGAGACCATAGGAAGCAACTGTTAGGACAAAGTGGTTGCCAAGGGAGTGACCTCTTTCAGTTTCTGAAGGAAGTGACCTCACGTCACTTCCTTGGTGTTGGAACTCTCTGAACTTGGGATCCAGGAAGCCAGGCACCCATTGCCAGTCCCAGTCCTACTCCTAGTGCTTTGGATTTACCAGGGACAGAGTCAGTCTTTCATGGTACCTACTGATGTGGGGATGGCCAAATGCCAGAAGAGCTCTGAAGAGGGGCCTTTCCTGAGAAAGCAGGTAGTGGCTCATGCTGGCTCCTGAAATCTTCGCAGAGTTGGCCACGAAGACCAGATCTGAGACAAGACAGGCTATTTTGGGGGAACATAGTATGACCCACCAGTCAGAGAATACTCCAGATAGTCACAGATGTACTTGGGGGAAGCAGGTGCCTTTGTGGGTGTTGGTGTGGGATTCTTTTTTTGTCTCATGTTCTGAGAATAGGTTAACCAGTACCCTGGTTATTAATTGGTAGTTACATTATGCTTATAGACCCCAGAACTCAGGACAGGTAGAAAAAATAAATAGAACCATTAAATAGACCTTTACGAAATTACTCTTAGAGACCTGCATAAAAGATTGGACTATGCTCCTGCCTTATCCACTGTTTCATGCAAGAAATACTCCCTCTGTTTCTTTGTGTAACCTCACCACCTGTGAAATTCTCTATGGTGCCCTTCCTCCAGTAAGGGACCTAACCCCAACTCTAAGACCTAAGGATCCCTTCCACACCCCCTAGCTTGACAGACTTAAAGCTCTTGAAAGAACTCATTGATATCTGTTCAAACAGCTGGCCACGGCCTACCAAACTGGGGACAAGGGGACTCCACTTCAATATAATGTAAGAGACTTCATCTACATAAGAAGACATCAGGTTTCATTCCTGGAACCCCGATGGAAAGGAACATACCAGGTACTACTTATAACACCTACATCAGTAAATGTATACGGAATCAATTCCTGGATCCATGCCTTTCATCTCAAGCCTGCGCTCTGTCCAGACTCTTGCTGGAAACTGGAAATGACTAGCAACCATTTCAAATTGTGTATTCACCATATGAATAAGGCTATAGACTCTCCCCTTGGCCACCAGTAGTCCTAAACCTCATCAGGTGGTTCATCAGCGATGGCTGATCACAAATCCTACTAGAGAAGAAGTATGGTCTCTCTCGCTTACAGCCCCCATAGGGACCTGGTGGCCATCTCTCCACCCAGACATTTGTCAGCTGGCTATAGGTTTTTCCTATTGGGATATATCTGATAAAGTGGATCCCACTAAAATTCTATTAAATACCTTCTGTATCATCGATAATGGAAACAAACATTATGGATGTAGGGACACGCGAGCAAGATGCAGGTTGGCTAGCCCAGATTACTATGTTTGCATGGCAGACTATCAAAGCCACAAAGAGCCATGGCTGTGAGGGGAAAAAGCCAACTTCTTCTGTAAGTCATGGGGATGTTAGCATACAGGGACTGCCTGGTGGAACCCAAACTCCCCATCAAATTCAGTACACAGCATTGGCCATATTACCAATTAGACAACCAAAACCGATGGACCCCAGAAGGCTCTCTAGATCCTCAAATTATGCATGACATTTTTAACTTCTACAAGTGATCAAAAGGGTGGAAGGAGATTCCCCTATGTGAAGACCTTTTCCCTCCTTCACTCACGTCCTGAACTATGCTTCTCCAATAGATCCTAACCCTCAGCCTTCTGCTCCAGACTCTCTGCTTTCACTCCCACCTGAGCAACCTGATTTCTCCCCTCCATTTACTAGATCAAAAAACCAAACCTCGGCCGGTTCTCAGACAATTGCGCCCTTGCTGAGGTATCAGGTACTGAGGTACCCCTCCACCCACTCAGTCCTCTTTTCTCCAGTAAGTGCCCAGAGCAGGTCCCATCAGGTCCTCTTACCAGCTAACCCAAAGCTCAAACCAGCTGAGGAGATCCCTCAGACCACTATCCAAGATGTAATGAAAGTGACCTTTAAAGTTGCCTTGTCATCACTGAAAACAGGTTACTAAGAATTTAAAGTCCCTCACAGGCTTTTTGGGATACTCACTCCTGTCGTCCCCTCTGCTCTACCTGTTCTACTGCTCAAGTTTTTGTTGCCAGGAAAATCACAAACCCCTTTCCCAATATTCTTTTACATCTCTCCTTCCTAATTCTCAGATAAACGGAGCTGCTCTCAGCCTTGCTTTCCACGTCTTGCCCCTCTTCACCAGGCCCACAGAAAAGTCTTATATGACCTTTTCCAGAAGTCTTCACCATTGCTGATTTAGGACTTTCAGCAAAAGAGTCCCTATAAAAGAATTCAATGTAGATAAACTCCGTGTTTTCATGTCGCCCTGTTCTACTTGGCCAGCGGCTGGAAAAATCAGCACTCCTAAGCTAGACACCCCCTTACGAGTTTTTCACAAAATAAGTGAACAAGGCCTCTGGCCTTGAGCTGGGGATTCACAGAGATGGCTACAATTCTAAGTAAAGAAGTTACCAACTAGGCTCCATGGTAACAGCTGGCAGGGAGAAAAAAAAGAGAAAAGAAAAAGCTCTCCCTGTCCCAAGTGTCCTTGAAAAGTTAACTTGCTGAGAACAGAGGAAAAAATAACAGAAACAAAAACTGCTTTTTGTGAACTTCTGCAGACTGTGAACTTCTGAGCCCCTTCCCTTACATGTTGGGTACAAATTCTGAAACTACCTAAACTTGGGGTTCAGAAGATTAATTGATTACAACAGAAGCAATACCCTCTAAATCCGTTTGCAACCAAATAGGGCTGTTTCCCTGTCTTCGGTGCTATCTTAGATTCCTTTCCTTTTCCGTACCTACAACAGTATAATTCTATATACTTAAACATTGTTTATGTTTTCATGAAATGGTCAACAGATGTGATTAATTATGTAATGGTGCAGATGTTTCCCAGAGTGTTCTAGGATGATGCATGTTCATTTAAAGATCAAATCGGAGGGCATACAACCTGTTTCCACCGGGAACCTGTATCTCTCACTTTAGCCATCCTATTAGGAATAGGAGTTGCTGCAGGAGTGAGCACAGGAACCCTAGTCCATGGGACACAACAAATGACCCAATTAGAAGCAGCAATAGACCAAAAATTAAAGATAATAAAACCTCCATCACAGCTTTACAGGAATGTTTA